>NW_026585504.1:29848663-29990000 GCF_907164565.1 Psammomys obesus | reverse complement strand
AAGAAGAAGAAGAAGAAGAAGAAGAAGAAGAAGAAGAAGAAGAAGAAAGAAAGGAATACAGCAAGCAGCAGGAAATGGTGGCTCACTCCTTTAATCCCAGCACTAGGATTAGGCTAGGGAGGCTAGGGAGGCAGAGGCAGGTGGCTCTTGGTGAGTTCAAGGCCAGCCTGGTCTATAGAGCGAGTTCCAGGGTAGCCAAGGGTACACAGAGAAA
The DNA here is from genome assembly GCF_907164565.1 of Psammomys obesus. Taxonomy (NCBI): domain Eukaryota; kingdom Metazoa; phylum Chordata; class Mammalia; order Rodentia; family Muridae; genus Psammomys; species Psammomys obesus. The sequence continues at coordinate 29,989,786 of NW_026585504.1, read as the reverse complement.
CCCAGTCTCAAAAAGCCCCACAGAGATATTATGGGAATAGTTTCATTTAAATCCCAGGTGTGAGGATATTGGGTTGCTTCACAGCAGGTAACTATGATTTGCCTCATGCTCTGGCAGCTGGTGTGGTTTTGCCAGCTACAGATAGTTTTCTTCTAGTGCATGTTTGGAATTCTGGGGATTTTTCAGAGGGTATATAAATATTAGGGCCCTGATAGACGGATGGCTGGTTGAGCTGGCTGCTGTTGGTTGCATTTTGTCAAGCAGATGTGTGCAAAGAAATGAGAGGAAGAAACTAGATCTCCAGACGGTGAAGAACAAACTTGCCCCAAGAAACTCGATACCTCTAATCAGCAGGAAGTAGTTTGATAATTTCACCATCTTTCCCCTCTATCTTTTTTTCTCTCTTATCTAGTGTTAGGGGGTTGAAAGAGAAGAAGTAAAGGGGTAGAGAAGGGTGGAAGAAGGAAAAGAATCCACAAAATGAGTAGCAAAAGGCCCTGGAAATGAAATTATATAAATGTACTAGCAGAGCTGTAAAACATTCTACATTCTTCTACTAGAGGATGCTATGAGGTTATCAGGGGCAAACAGTGAAAAATAAGGGAACTTGCTATTTTATCATCAAGAGGCTCTAAAAATCTGTAGTGAGATAAATGAATAAATTGTTAACTGCAAGTTTGAGAGGGTATACTACAAATTCACTGTGAAAACTTTCAAGTGTTAGGACTGAGCCCAGAGACAATGCTGACAGTGTAGCTGAGAGGTGTAGGTCATGATTAGGGCACATGACTAGCATGTAACCTTGGTTCAATCCCCTGCACAAAGATCAGACCCCGCACGTGACAATTAACAAGTGTGGACAAACTATAGCCCAACTAAAGTCCCACACTTGGAATTAAGACAAAAACATACTTTCATAACATACAAAGAAACCAAAACTTCCATTACATAGAACCTTCCTGAACAAATGAGACAGGGAATTCTGACGATAAAGCAGCTACACACAAACACCCTCAGAGCACAACTGCGAGCCATTGGCCAAAACAACTTATGAGAAAGAGGACTCAAAAAGAGTCAAGGTGGAAGCCAGGCATGGTGGTGTAAGCCTGTTATCCCAGCACACAGGGAGGCAGAGTCAGGAGGATCTCCGTAAGTTGGGGGCCAGTCTGGTCTACAAAGGCTGAGGCTACATAGAGAAACCCTATCTCGAAAGAAACAAAACAAACAAACAAGTCAAGGTGGAAGTTGGATCATTACCATTTAGGGTTTATTAAAGATGTGTTAAGTACAAGAGATTGCTTGAACATGGTACATGACAAGCAGACAGAGGAGAGTTTGTAAGATATACTTATTTGTAAGATACACTTATGATCAACAATAATAATTGCCACAGTCAAGGATGTTTTCTAAATTCAAACTGTCTCATCTTTCCTTATTTCTACTTACAATATTATTAATATGCAAAGCACAGTGGCACAGAGGCAGAGGCAGGTGGATCTCTGTAAATTCAAGACCAGTCTGGTCTACACAGAGTTTCAAGACAGGCAGGGCTACACAGAGAAACCCTGTCTTAAAAAAAAAAAAATCATTAGAATTAGAGGGACCAGGTCTATTCTATTTAAAGAAAACAAGTCAGCAATTACAGTTTGTATTTTTGCAATCAAACACATTAAATGTAGATTTGTGGGACAGTAGATTTGATGTAGATTTGCCAGTCCAGAACAGCCAAGGCTGCAGAGAGAAACCTTGTCTCGAAAGGAAAGGGAAGAGGAAAGGAAAGAGGAAAGGAGAGGTAAGGAAAGAAGAAATAAAATAAGACAAAGAAAAGAACAAGACAAAGGTACAATTCCCACGTCAGGTGGTTTACAATCACCTGTAACTCCAATTCCAGGGACATGACACCCTCTTCTAGTATTTGAGTGTACACATGTACACATATGCACGCACACACACAAATAAATGAGAAGCCTTAATATAAATATTTTTCTTTCTTTCTTTCTTTCTTTTTTTTTTTTTTTTTTACAAATCTCCTATACTGGAAGTACAGCTATAAAATATTTCTTATGTACCCATTTGGCTATACTTAAGTTTTTCCCCAAGGGAAAATTTCAGCTCAAGTACCTGTGTATTTATTTAGTGTATATGTACATGCTAGTATAAGGCATACCCAAGACAAGATTTCTGTCATTTAATAGGGAGAAAATAGATAGCATACAACTGTCTAGTCTATAAGATATAATGAAACAAGTACTAGTAGAGAAGGATAAACAATAATAATAAATTATTGTTTTTGTTGTTATTATTATTATTATTATTATTATTACTATTACTATTATTTGAGGCAGGGTTTCGCTGTGTAGCCTTGGCTGTCCTGGACTCACTTTGTAGACCAGGCTGGCCTCAAACTCAGAGATTCTCCCATCTCTGCCTCCAGAATGCTGGGATTAAAGGCATGAACCACTATGCCATAAGTCAGGGATAGAGAGATGGGTCAGCAAGTAAGAACCACTGTAATAGAAGTTTGGGTTTCTTTGTAAACTCAGTCATGTTATGTAAATGTGCTTTTGTTTTAATCCCAAGTGTGAGATTTTAGCTGGGCTTTAGTTTGTCCACATCTGTTAACTGTCACCTATGGGGCATAATCTTTACCAGCCTTCCACATGCCGCATGGGGAGGGTGTGGTCTAGAATTCCGAGGGTATAAATATGAGAGCTGAGAAAGAGAAGGTGTTGGTGTGTGGTGTGAAGCAGTTTGGAGAGACCAGAAACAGATGGAGAGAAAACACTTCAGGGTGCAGCAGCATGAAGGAGCCCACTGGCTGCATCTGTGGTTGACAGAGCACAGATGTCAAGAGCCCTAAAGAACCCCTTCACCCTAAACAGCCAGACAAAGTAAAGGGGCCCTCTCTCCCCACTAACCGTCTCTCTCCTACGTAGGGTTGGGAAGTTGGAAGGGAGGTTGAGGCCTAAATATTCCAAATAAAGTAGTTTTTAAAATGACTGCTACAAACCACCTCTTAGAATTTGTCCTCTGATCATACAAGTACTGTGGCACACACACCCATACATATAAACACACACAAATATATATATATATTTGTGTGTGTTTATATGTATGGGTGTATACATATGTATACATATGTATACATATGTATATATATGTGTATATATATATATATATATATATATTTGTGTGTGTGTGTGTAAAAAAATATTTAAGCTGGTTGTGGTGGTGCATGCCTTTAATCCCGTTACTTGGGAAGCAGAGGCAGGAAGATCTTTATGAGTTCAAGACCACCCAGGGGTACATAGTTAATCCCCCATCTCAAAAAAAAAATTGCAAAAGTTTTTTTTAAAGATAAGTCAATATAAAAATCTTGTTATAGTTTTGATCTTTAAAAACAAAACAAAAAAAAACAGATTTTCTATATAAGTATTATACCTGCATGTGTATATCTGCACCACTTTAATGGCTGGTACTTGGGGAGGTCAGAAGAAGGTCAGAGACTAGACTTCTGGATGGTTGTGAGACAATATGTGGGTGCTGGGAACCAAACTTGGGTCCTCTCCAGGAGAAACAAATGCCTCTTAACTGTGGAGCTTTCTTTCCAGACCCTGGTGTTGATCATGAAGGCCAATGGAAAGAAGATTTAAAGAAGTTAGGTCACTGGAATTGTGTCCTTTGAAGGGCATAACGGAACTCAACCTTTCTGCCCTTCCAGTCTCTTTGCTTTCTAGCAATGAAGTCGTGGCTCTGAGTCTACCACATGTTCCTGCCATGATCTGTGGCACCACAGGCCCAAGGTGAAAGCCTAAGCTACCATGGACTGAAACTATTAGCCAAAATAAAACTTTTCTCGTTATAAATCAATAATCTGCTAAGGTATTCTGTCACAGAGAAGGAAAGCTAGTACACGCCTAAACAGAATTATAGTTTAGATGCAGAATCTACTTTTTTTTTCTTGCTGGGTTTTGGTCTATGCGTTGATCCAATCATTATTTCTTCTCCTTCTTAAATAATATATAATTTATTTTTTTATGTTTATTTGATTTTTGCCTGCATTGGATGTATATATGTTTGAGGGTGTCAGATCCCTCAGAACTGGAGTTACAGTCAGCTTTGAGCTGGTTCTGAGAATTGAATCTGGGTCCTCTAGAAGAGCAGCCAGTGATCTTAACCACTGAGTCATCTTTCCAGGCCCGATCCAATCATTTCTCACTGTGTCCAGTTCTTCCTTTTTGGAATGAGAATGCTGACTGTATCGTTTCATATTTAAAGAGTGAAACTTTCACAGTTGAGAGGGTGCTTTGACTCTCAGTTAAGATTTGAACTTTGGACTTTTAAACAATGTTGGGACTGTTAACTACCATGGGCACTTTTGAAGTTGGACTGAACACATTTTTCACTGAGATGGCACTGAGCCTATGGGGACAGAACGTGGAAAGTCATGGCTTAAAAGTGATGATTACCTGTACATCTAAAGAAACTAATCAAGAGAGAGGACCCTGACTAAAACACTCAATCCCCATCCCGAAAGGCAAAGAGGATGGACATCAGAAGAAGAAGAAAACAGGAAACAACCTAGGAACCTGCCACAGAGGACCTCTGAAAGGCTCTGCCCTGCAGACTATAAAAGCAGATGCTGAGAATGGCCAACTCTTGGGCAGAGTGCATGGAATCTTAGTAAAAAGTGGGAAATTGTAAGATTTGGAGAGGACAGGAACCCCACAAGGAGAGCAACAGAACCAGAAAATTTGAACACACAGGTCTTCCCAGAGACTCATACTCCAACCAAGTACCATGTATGGAGATAACCTAGAACCCCTGCACAGATGTAGCCCATGGCAGTTTAGTGTCCAAGTGGGTTACATAGTAATGGGAAGAGGGACTGCCTCTAACATAATCTGATTGGCCTGCTCTTTGATCACCTCCCCCTGAGGGGGGAGCAGCCTTACCAGGCCACAGAAGATGACAATACAGCCACTCCTGATGTGATCTGATAGACTAAGATCAGAAGGAAGGAGAGGAGGACCTCCCCTATCAGTGGACGTGGGGAGGGGCATGCGTGAAGAAGGGGGAGGGAGGGTGGGATTGGGAAGGGAGGAGGGAGAGGCTTATGAGGGGATACAAAGTGAATAAAGTATAATTAATAAAATGAAATGTAATTAAAAAAAGCGATGATTACATGTCAAGTTGACAAGGGGTGGAATTGTAAAGGTCCACTTCATTGTCAATTTAATGAAATTTTTTAAATCAAACAAATTTGAAACAAATCTCTGGGCATGTCTGTAAGAGAGCTACACCAACCAAGACAGAAAGACTCATGCCAGGAGGATCATAAGTTGGGGGTTTGTTTGTTGATTTTGGTTTTTCGAGACAGGGTTTCTCTGTATAGCCTTGGCTTTCCTGGAACTCACTCTGTAGACCAAGCTAGCCTCAAACTCAAAGATCTACTTATCTCTGCCTCCTGGAATTAAAGGTGTGTGTGACTACCACCACCTGGAAAGGATCATAACTTTTTGTAATTCCAGCTACTAGCATTTTGACACCTCTTATAGCATCTGTAATCACATACCCACATGCAGACACCTACACATAATTAAAAATAAATTTAGTGGTCAGGAAAGCTCTCTGAAGAGGTAGCTCTAACTTAAGCTGCCAAGAGAGATAAGATCCACATCAGTGTGGTCTTTAAATAAGCAGCAACAGAATCACCTAGGCACTTGTTAGGAATGCAAATTACAGGGCTGTATCCCAGTGTACTGATTCAGAAACTCTGGAGCAGGGCCAGGAGCCAGTGTTTTCAGCAAGTCCTTTAGGTGACTCTGCAGGACCAGTAAGATTCTATCAGGGAAGGTAACTGTCAAACTTCTTGCCTTAGGACATTTACACCTGTTGCTTCCCTAGCTGCTTCCTCAAAAAGGAAATGTTCTTACTTAACTGCTCCTCCACCTAATGGCTAGAGAGTTAAGCTCAACAAGAACAAAGATTAAGAACAAAGATTCTTGCCAATTACATGGTAACACACATAGGGGTGATCCTAACACTTGGGAAGTGGAAGAAAGATCAAGAGGTTCAAGGTCATTCTACATAGCCGGATTGAAGCAAGCCTGAGTTAAATGACTCTACATCTCAAATTAAACAAGCAAACAAAAACCCTACAAAACCTTAATTTTGTCCTTCCCATGTAGGCCAGCTACTTGGAACATAAGATACTCTTACCTGAGCCCAAGCATGCTAAAATTATAAGAACAAAGTTTTTTTCTATATGACTTGCCACTGAATCTTTAATGTCTACAAGAGTTGTACAGCAGTTACTGACAAAAGTGAATCAGCATTTGTTTATGCAATGCATACAATAAATACGTATGTTAATACGTACGTTAAAAAAGGCTGGGAACTAGGGAGATGACTCGGCTGGTAAAGTACTTGGTATTCAAGCATGAGACTGAACCGGATACCCAGCACCCACAAAAAAGCCAGGCATAGTGGCATGCATCTGTTATTGCAGCGTTTTAGGAGGAAGAAACAGGCAAATCCCTGGACTCCCTGGCCAGCCAGATAGTTCAACAATGAACTCCAGGTTCATTAACAGACCCTGTCACAAAAACTAAGATAGAGGGTGGTAAAGATACCAATTACCTCTGGTCTCCACGTACACACATGTGTATGCACAATGCCATGAATACATTTTATAACATACATACACACAAAAACCTCATTTTAAATACTGACAAACTTATGAACAATTTCTGTCACTTAAAAACACTGGTGGTTGGGAGCTGTAGAGATGGTTAAGAGGGTAAGAGCACTGGCTCTTCTTCCAAATGGTACTGAGTTCAATTCCCAGCAACCACATGGTGGTTCACATTCTGACATGCAGGCATACATGCAGGGGAAACACTGCATAAATAATAAATAAATTAAAAAACAAAAACAAAAAAAAACGCTGATGGTAGGGCTGGAAAGATGGTTTAGTATTAAAAGCACAGTTCGATCCCCAGTACCCAGATGGCGGCTAACAACAGTCTGTAACTCCAGTTCTGGGTGATGCCCTCTTCAGCTTCCACAAGTAGTACATACATATGCTGCAGACATACAAGAAAGCAAAATACCCAGACACATTAAAAGTAATATAGCTTTAGAAAAAGAAAAGTGACATATGCCTTTAATCCCAGCAATTTTGAGGCACAAGTAGGTGGATCTCTGTGAATACAAGGCCAGTTGATTTATGTAGAAAACTCCAGGCCAGCCAGACTATACAGTAAGACCCTATCTCAAAACACAAGAGTGGGGAAAGGTGCATGAGCATGATCAAAACACACTGTTATGAAATTCTCAAACTAATCAAAACACAACTTTCTCTTATTCTTTAATATGAATGCTACCAACAACCCCTGGTAATGCTATCTTTTTGTTTATTCCTCCATTGACTCCTTTCTTTTATTCTGGAAGAGGCAAATGTCCCATGGGCAGACAGGGTGGTCAGAGGACAACTGAATGGAGTCAGTCCTCTCCTGCCCCCATTACAGTTTCTGGGGACTGAACTCGGGCCACCAGGCTTATAAACACCTTTACAGATTGAGCCGCCTCACCAACCCATCACCTCGTCCTTTCTATCCCAGCATCACTATAAACTCTACTGCCTCCCTCTTGTCTGATGGAGGCCTCGAATCTCACAACCTGTTTCCTACTTCTGCCAATTCTAAGCAAGTCTGTAATTAACTTCTAAGTTAATCTTATTAAACCAATTCAAAGGCATTAATGACTTGGTGGTTAAGAACACTTCCAGAGAACACATGTTCAATTCCCAGTACCCACACGGCAGCTCATAATCATTTGTGACGCCAGTTCTCGGGATCCAACACGGTCTTCAGGCCTCTGAGGGTGCTGCGTATGCACATGTACACAGATGTATATAAGCAAACACCCATACTAAAATTACTAGGTCAGTGCACTGACATGCACTTCATAAACGCTATATAGTTTTCAGCTAAGGGCTGAGAATAAATACTTTACTCACTAAATCTTATATCTCTGATAGTCTTTATTGTCTCTATACAAACTCCTGAACTCACATTCCTTCGGTCTTGCCATGTACAAACAAATACTTCAAAGTAAATAAAAGTATTGGAAGGAAGGAAAAAAAAAACTCATCAGGACTTATTTAAATGGGGGGGGGGATACTAGAAAGGTAGCTCTTAAGAGCACTTGCTGCTTTTCTAGAGGGCTGGAGGTCACTGCTGATCACCCACATTTGCCTTTAATTCCAGTTCCAGTGGATCTAACACCCTCCTTTGCCCCAAAAGCATCTTCAAACAAGTGGCATACACTTGTACAGAACATACCACATAAGTAAAAATAAGCCTTAGAAAAGGGGGGGGGGGGGAGGTGTAGGACAGGCAGGGGAGGAGAGAAGGGGCTATAAAGATGTAAAGTGAATAAAATAAATAACTGAGGAAAAAAAAGAAAAAACAAGTCAATTCATTCACAGTATCATCTTCCTATAAGATCCTTTCAAGTTCCCTAAAGATTACAGACTAAACTCTAAAGCCCCCTAAATTCCAGTACTCATTCTGGGGTAGCATAACTCTGGTAACCCCCAAAATGAAACATACTGTTGTATAGTCTCCCTCCCATAATGACAACACAGACTGACTGTGACAGAACTGATGCTGTGCCAGTTCAAAGGCCAGGCCCAAACTATCGGAGCAGAGTCCATGTCCCTCCTCTTGAACGCTTGCTTGTTCTTGAAAGTTCCTCCTTTGTGTTAATCCTTTCTCTTAGAAAACACTAACAATGCAAGTCAGCTTCTGTGTAATTTAATTGGCAAATGTTCCACAATGATCTTAACTAGAAGAATGTTCCCTGTAAGTCCCTACAGCAATATCTGTACCTCTCCCAAAAAGAAACAAAGTGAGTACCTGGAAGCAGTTATTACTCCATTCTCTGATGTTTGCTGGCACTCAGCATGCACCAGCGCTGGCAATACATGCTGCTGTGTGCACTGCAGTACACGCTGACATGACTCTAAACGCCTTTCTAAGTTACTGCCCTCATTCGAGAAAGGGAACCAAGGCACAGGAAACTTGTTGAAAATCATACTGAAACTGAGTCAAAATACAAACCCAAATATTCTTACCCTTTAGCTTATGCTATCAATTACAAAATGAATCCCAGTCTCATGAAATGTGTATTCTAGCAGTAGGGCTAGTGAGATGGTGAAAGTGTAGCAATACTAAAAACTTACAGGAAAATCAGTAGAATTAATTCAAAGATGATGATGTGAAGGAGAAACTACATTCTGATAGCGATGAGAACTACTAACTGGTTCTGTGCCTCTCCATCAACGCAGTCAGGAAAACATCTGGGAAAGGGCTGAAATACCCAGAAACAGTAAAGCGAAGACAACTCCAGGTGAAATAACAGTCAGACCAGAGGTTATAATTTCAGCAAGTTTCTGGAGAAAAAGCCAACCTGGCTGCAAGAATGGTGCAATGTGAGAAATGTGTGATAAGACTTCAAAATTAGTTGAGGCTCAGACAACAGAAGGCCTCATAGGCCAACAAGGTTGACACTGAGTAACACTGGAAGGCTTTAATCAAGATAATGCATTACCTGGTTTGAGTTTTGAAACATTAACTCTGCCTATTCTATACCTAATAAAATGGGGTGGGGGCTGCACACATAGCTCAAAGGTTAAAAGCACTGGTCAGGTTAGATTCCCAGTACTCACATGGTGGCTCACAATCATCCGTAACTCCAGTTCCTACATCCTCCTCTGACCTCTAAGAGCACTGAATGCATATGGTACACACACATACACGCAGGCAAAACATTCATTCATACACACACACACACACACACACACACACACACACACACACACACAAAAAACCTCACAAAATTTAGAGGGCCTAAAATAGAAGCAAGGAAAGCAACAGAAAACAACTACAGTAATTCCTGTGGGGATTATGGTAAACAGTGGCAGCATTTACTAAGATGGAAAAGATAAACATGTTTTAGAATCTATATATATATTTATATGCATATATATATATTCGAAACACCTATTTAACAGCAGGAGCAAGATGCAAAAAATAAAGATATAAATTTGAAAATCACCTCATTCATATCAAGTTCAGCTAGAGCAAATGGAGAGAGAAGGTTGGAACTAAGCCTGGCTCATGTCAACATTTAGAAGCCAAGCATATTAATTACCCCGTCACCCTTGTAGAGCACAAGTTCTTTAAGAGGCAGGACAGTGTCTTTCCTATTTCTGTGGTACCTGTAAACTTGGCCTAGTACCAGGAACTCAGATGCTCAGAACATTTTAATGAGCGAATGAATACAAGTCATTACATTTCTTGAGCTTGCACTGAAGAAATATATTTAAAGATAAAGGCAACATTCCCTCATATCTATCAGGTATGTGTATCATGTGTATGCATGGTGTCCCAGAGGAGAGCATCAACTCTCCTGGAACTGGTAAATTTCAGATGTGTGAGGTGCTATGTGGGTGGTGGGAACTGAGTCAAACTTGGGTCCCTGCAAGAGCAGTAAATGGTCATAATTGCTGAGCCATCTCTTCAATCCTACAGTATGTATTCTTTCTACGTTTCTTTTATGGACAAGGAAACTGAGACAGACATACTAAGCAATATGTCTGAAGCCACAAAGCTTCTAGGTCTTGAGGCTGAGATTTAAACTTGGGCATTGTTAGTCTTGAACCTCGATGTTTAGCCATTACACTGCACTGCTGAATGGTAAAAAGTCTCATGGTGCCATTCACCCATGTGACAGTTAAATAAGTTTTCATGATTTGGCATAGAAACAACACCAATATCCTATTTCAGTGTCCTTTTTGCTATGAACTGAACATCCTTCTTTCAACTGCACTGTACTTTCCTGGTTCTCCTTCACCATCTCTGACCCACAGCTTTTCCTTGTTCTTGACTAGCTTTTAATTCCTCTTCTAACTAATCCCTCATGTTTACTCAAAGCTCTGGATTGATGTGTTTTTAAATGCCACCTCAAAGGAGATGACCTTATTTATTTTCAGTTCCAACCTCCTTGAGCACATAGTCCACGATCTCTCTGACCTTTTACTTGAGATGTAAAGGTCATTTAATGATGAGCTCATGTTTTTACACTCAGCTCACCTCTATTTCTCCTTACAGATTATCTTTGTCCACACCTCCAGCCATCTAGTTGCCCAGTCCAGAAACCTGAGAGTTCTGTGTGTTGTCACCAAGCTTTATGGCCTTCTGTAGGGATGAGACACTGCAAACCAGGCTGGCCTTGAACTCAAAGCCTCTATACTGGGATTACAGATGCCTGTCTAGCCCTGCTACAGTTAAATATATCTTCACTTCTGTTTGTTTCTTTCTGTACAGATAAAAGCGCCTATTCTTTTTCACTTATATGATTTATAAACCTCAGCCTTTTTTTTAATCCCTTCAGTTTATTTCCTTATAGCATCCATGTTGAATGGATGCACAAAAGCCAACAACCTCCTAGAAAGTCATGATGATGGGCAACGCATATGATCATTTGGTTTCTAAAACTGAGGGGCACAAGCAAGTTGAAATACACAAGACCAGTTCCTAGCCTGAAACTACACAAGTAGCTACCAAGTGCTATTTTACAAACACTTAGAGCCCAAAATCCTCTCCATAGAGACAAACAAACAAACTGGACTTTCTCATCATTTTCCAACTGTTAAAACAATCAAATATGGCTGGTCATAATGGTCACCTTTAATCCCAACACTTGGGAAACAGAAAGACAGATCTCTGTGAGTTTGAGGCTAGTGTGCTCTACAAAGTTAACTTCCACAAAAGCCTTGTCTAGGAAAAAAAAACAAATTAAAAAAAAAAAAAAAACCTAAATAAATAAATAATAAAAACCTAACATCTGATGGAGCTTTTGTATCAAAGAAAATATTGTTTCAAACTCATGATCTATCAGGTACCTTTCTGCAGAGTGATGATAATGCATTTTGGGAACAAGCAAAGACATAACGTAGAATGTGAGATCCCATGTCAGTAACAAGTGAATGCCATTACCATCTGTCAGTTTCTGAGTAAGTTACAGGAAATAAGGTGTCAGACAAGCTAATTCTTTATGGATAAATATTCATATTACATCATCACAGCTAGTGTTCATTTGCACCTTCAGAAGAAACTGCCACAAAAGGGAAACAAAAACATTCAACTGATACATGAATTATGGAATAGCTTTTTAAAATGTAAAAATATGATGAAGCTTCTGAAATGCTTGATATTTATGGACTCTGAAGGCCCATTCCAGATACAGTATTTCTGATGTGACTGAAATCAAAGAGGACGTTTTAGGAAAAGTAAAATACAATTAAGAAGTGTGAGCAGTCCTGTACAGATGGCCTGATCCTAGCACAAGATGTTAACAAAGCAGGTTTTGTGGGGGAGGGGGAAAGCCTGCATTTTCTATGCTATAATTTGGCTGACCACACCCCTCCAAAATGTTTTAAAGCAATGGGGAGGGGGCTTGCATTTAAGTGCCAGTAACATCCAAAAAGCAATAACAAAAATCTTTTAAACTTGTTTTCAAAGATCCTTCAGGAGTTATTCTGTTACTCTGATAAAATTTGGAAAATATGACCAGCCATATACTGAGGCAGTTTGTTTCCTACCTCAGAGATACTTTGCTCAAAGAAATTAACAGACAATAACTAGGCAGCATTTCAGTGTTATTCACCTAATAAAACATTTTTTACTTGAGACACAAGAAATGCTACACATATCACTGCTGTTCACAGAAGAGAAAATTAATTTTTAAATTATGATAGATAGAGCAACTCTTCTCTGTAAAATGATAAACTATCACCAAAAATAACCAAGGAAGGGCCAAATAACATCCTCTCTAAAATTCTTCAAAATGGCATACTTACAACAACACAAAACTATACCTATTTCACAAAGACCTCAGCATCTCACCAGTTAGCTGGAAACTGGAAAAATCACTTTCTCTTTTTAAATCCTGGCTCTTTAAAACAAAAGGGCTAAGATTTTCTGAGCTTTATTATTACCCTTTTGTTGAAGCAGTATTTTTTCATTCTTTCGGAATAATTCCAAGGTACAAACTAAGACAAAGACCAGTTACTCTTTACACACCTATTCCAAATCACGAAAGGACACTTTCTCAAAAACAAAGGTAATGAGACTACTGTAATGTGGAAAGTGAACTAAAAAGTTCACTCGTGTCGTTAAAATCATTTTATAAACCTGGTGAGATCATCTAGGCACGAAGCTTCCTGCTGGTAGCTGAAGATGAAGTCATTAGCAAGCCAGGATTTCCCTGTTCTTGGGTCAGAAGCTGTACCTACCAGATTCAGTATTGTTCAGGAGAGGTGGCTTTAAAAATACCCCGCTCCCAAAGCCTCCAAACCAAACCACGCCTTCCAGTTATCATTCGAATGGGACCGTTTCAATGTGGTACTGCTTAAGGATCAAACACGAGCCCACATTTTGTGGTCCTTTGGCCATGCTGGAGCCGAGATAGAGAAGCATGCTTTGGGTCTTCGACCTTTCGAGTGTTCTTTGACTACCAGCCCTCAATGCTTCCCAACACTCAAGTCACCCCCAGACACAGAGAGCAAAGAGGGATTCTTGACTTCCTGCCGCCGTTGTTAGAAGGAGAGGAAACCCAAGAGCAACTTTGGACGCGTGGAACAGGGCCACCACTGCAAACATATGTCACCCAGCCCCTGCAGTACAGTCGCGTCCCGCCCTGGGGGGTTTTCCTTGCAGCCCAGCCATCCCAGGTCCCCCGCAGTGTCAGCGACTCGGCCCCGCTCCTCATCCCCTGCCACCGACCCCACCTTCACCCTGCCGAGGCCCCCAACACCATATTGTCGGCCACCCAGGTTCCAATACAATGGAATGTCACTGCCCCGGACTCCGCGGCGCCCCGCTAGGCCTTCCGCGGAGTCAGTCCGAGCTCCCCAGATACTGACTTCAGCCTGCAAGCCCGAAACTTCACATGTGGGAGTCCGGTACCGAGAAGCGACTGCACCCCTCCATCCCGCCCAGCCTCCCCTCCAGCCGCGCTCCCCGACTCGCCCCAGGAGGGAATCCCGCACCCCGCGCCCCCTCCCTGCCGGGACCACCCGGCGGGAGTTGTCCACCGCCTCTCCCGAGAGCGATGGAGGGCGCCCCGAAAGCTCCCCACCCGTCCCGGGCCCCGAGCGGGGCGGCGCAGGGCCCCGACGCATCCGCGGCCTTTCCCGGCCCAGTGAGACCCCGCGCCCACCCTCTCTACCTGGCCTTGAGGCTGGGGCTGCTGCCGCTGCAGCCGGGGCTGGAGGCGGCGGCCGGGACCCGGGCTTCGTAGGCCCAGGCGGGGGCGGCGGGCTGCGTGGCGACGCTGGCGGGGGGCGCGGGAGGCTCGGCGAAGCCCGCGGGCGCGTAGTGCGCGTCCATGGCGGGGGCTGAGGCGGCGGGGGGCGGGCAGGCGGGAGGCGCGGGGAGGAAGAGGCGGTGGCGGGAGCGGCCCCTCACATGGCGCGGCCGGGGGGCGGGGGAGGCTGGGCGGAGGCGCCGGGCTGCGGCGGGCGGGCGGGCCCTCGGCTCGGACGTTAGGCGAGCGGCGGCGCCTGCGGCCGGGACTCGCGGCGGCCACGGCGCCCGCAGCCCAGTGGCCCCATGTTGCTGGATTTCCCAGGATGCACCTCCCGCGCCCTCCGCCCGCTCGGCGCCCCGCCCCCTCGGCGCCCCGCGCTTGGGGCTCGCGGAGTCGGGGCCGGGCGGGACGAGGGCTGCGCGGGGGCCACCCCTTAGCGGAGGAGACGAGGCCTACGCGGCCGGGCACCGGCGTCCTGCGGAGCCGGAGAAAGGCTGCCAACGCTGTGCCCGCAGTTCGTTACAGGGACCCAAACGCTCGATTCCCAGCTTGCGGTTTCTTTCTCTGCGTCCCAAACCACAGACAAGGAGCTGCTGCTTTACAGTACTCGCTTCCTGCCCAAAGTTTGCCGGGCTCGGAGGGTCTGGTTCCTGCTTCCTGGGGGAGATTTACTATTCAAATTGATTCAAATTCAAACGATTTTTTCCAGCCCTTGCTGAATGGGCCTTTCCCAGGGGCGCTTATTAACTGTCTCCACCCCCCACCTTGGGGATTTCCTCACTCTGGAGTTCACAATCTTCTATCCCAAGATAAATACTGCTTCATCATTGATTAATCCAACTACCATCTGGATGACTTTAATTACAATACATTTGAACTCACTACGCACTCTGTGCTGGCGTTTTCCGCTCAAGATTTGTAATCTCTGCAGGGCTCTGCCCAAACACTGCCTTATCTGACTTCCAAGCTGTGTGATGTGTGTAATTTAATGACTTTGAGGCTGTGCCTATCCGAGCTGTCTCTCCTTATGAGTAATGAAATTCAGGGATCATAGGAGTCTTTTGGCTCGTGAGCCATAAATTGAAAGTTAAAAGTAACCGGGAAGCTCAGATTTAAGAACTATCTCCCTTAAAAAAAAAAAAAAAAAAAAAAAAAATCAATATTGGTTTAACACCTATCACGTGCCTAGCAGAGAGATCTATCCCTCAAGATAAAGGCTAACAAAGGTGTTTAAGCCAATCAGACAAGCGTAGCGGAAGACCTAATAAAGTTAATACACTATCACTGGTGACTATCTGAACTTCCGTAATACTTCGTATTATGTCTGCTATCCCTTCCGAGACTGATTTTGTTCAGCAGGACTACGCTTTCCTCCCGGCTCCTACGTCCTTTTGTTTCTATGCAGTCTTTAGTTTAAGCCCTTGGCAGCCCTTAAGGCAGCCGAGCACCTGGTAGGAAAGCAAAAAAAAAAAAAAAAAAAAAAAAAGTAGAGGTTATTTACAAATGAATCCGAAGGTGTGGACACAAGTGACCTTTGCCAGTTTCATGTTAATCCTAGAAAGCATTTACCAAGGATATCTTTGGAAAGTGGTTTTCCTTGGGGAAGGAATTTGCCAAATCTCAGACCCTTCTGAGAAGTACCTCAAATATCCTTTACAACATTTAGTTTTCTTCCAGCCGATGAGAGAGACCTGGAACTTAAATGAAACAAGTTTTCACAACTAGCCATTATATTTACAAGTACTTTTACGAGCTAAATTTTTGTCTCCGTGGAAAGTGTAGGAAACTGAGTGGCATGCTGTAAATGTTTTATGGAACTTAGTTTAAGATACCCACAACTGGTACTCAGGGTGAGTTTACAGAAAAAAACTCAAACAAGCGCCCATAAAACCTTTATAGTCTCTCACACCGTTATGTAGTTTGTTTATGCCACATATATCAGAGAAAAGACGTTAAGGAAAATTTTTAGTATTTTGAAATAATACTGCTCCTATCACCCTATGTTCCTTTGCCTGCTGAATAAAAACTTGTTTAACTTAAAATCAATACAAGAGTATTCTCATCTGTTAGATGTCTGTGAATATCATTTAATATCTTACTATAACAAATACATGCTTTTATAGAGCACAATGTGGTTCTCCAAAAAAGGTAAGCAAATCTTTTAAGATGAGAAGGCCATGTACACTTGACTTTTTTTTAAATTTTTTAATGACTTTTTGTTTTTTTAACTTATTTAATTTTTTATCTTATGTGCATTTAGTGTGAAGTTGTCAGATCCCTTGAAACTGGCATTACAGACAGTTGTGAACTGCCATGTGGGTGCTGGGAATTAAACCCAGGTCCATTTGGAAGAGCAGACAGCACTCTTAACCACTGAGCTGTCTCTCCAGCCCCTCCATTTACATTTGACTTTTGAACTCATTCTGAATGAATGATCTTCAGAAGGATGCCCCAGCACTGCAAACTTTTTACATCTGCTTCAAGTCATGCCTAACCAAGCTATTTCAGGCCTTTTCCAGGACCAGAAGTTGGGGGGAGGGGCGTTGGAGTGTTGTATCTCAAAGATAGTACTTGTGCCCTGGATTACAAAATAATTAAAAATATGACAAGGTAGTTTGTTTGCTTTAAAAAAAATAAGGCTTTTTGTCCAGGATGGGCACAATCCTTTAATCCCAGCAGGAACATCTCTGTGAATTCGAGGCTAGCTTAGTCTACAAAGCAAGTTCCGGAACAACCAGTGCTGTTATACAGTGAGACCTTGTCTTTGAAAACCAAAAATAGGCCAGGTGCAGTGGTGCAGGCCTGTAATCCCAAACACTCGGGGAGGTAGAGGCAGGCAGGACAGCCAAGGCTACACAGAGAAACCCTGTCTCAAAAAAAAAAAAACAAAAAACAAAAAACAAAAAACAAACCAAAACAAACAAAAGAAAGAAAACAAAAAATAAAGCGTGGTGGTGGTTCATGCCTTTAGTCCCATCACTCAGGAGGCAGGGGCAAGAGGATCTTTGTCATTTCAAGGCCAGCCTGGTCTGAAGAGCAAGTTCCAGGACAGCCAAAGCCGTCTCGAGAAGTCAATCAATAAATAAAAATGAGGCTATTATTATTTTATGTGCATGAGTGTTTTGTATGTCTGTGCACCATGCATGTGCATGGGTGTTTTGTATGTCTGTGCACCATGTGCATGCCAGGGGCCAGAAGGGGCCAGAAGACAGCATCCAATTGCCTGGAACTGGATTTTTAAAAGCAATTTTGAGCTGCTGTGTGGGTGCTGGGAATTGAACTCAGGTCAGGTCCTCTGGAAGAGTTAGTCAGTACTCTTTAAAAATCCTTTTTTTTTTTTTTTTTTTTTAGTATAAAGCACTAACTCATTACCTCCTTAAAGACTCATTTGAAATGATAAACCTTCCATGGTGGTACCCCAACACCTCCAGGCAAAATAAGTTACTTAGATTTCAGTTGTTCTATGATGCTTTATTTTTTTTAAAGATTTTTTTTATTATGTATACAATGTTCTAGCTGTATGTACACCTGTACACCAGAAGAGGGCAGCAGATCTCATTATAGATGGTTGTGAGCCAGCATGTGGTTGCTGGGAATTGAACTCAGGACCTCTGGAAGAGCAGCCAGTGCTCTTAACCTCTGAGCTGTCTCTCCAGCCCGTGGAGAGACATAATTACCACTATGTGTTTTATTCATTTATTGGTTGGTTGGTTATGCTTCCCAAACTGGCCTGGAACTCACTATGCGTTATAGCTCTGAATGAAAAAAATGAAATAAAAGGAAGAGAGCATGACTACTCCTAAAGTATGGAGAAGATTTTTATTGTAGATATAAAAGAGAAAGCAGGCAGAGGGAAGAGTCCAGGCTGAACATGGCTGACAGACTAAACTAGACCAGGAGAGGAGAAACAGGGAAGGTGAGCAAGACAAGCACCCAGGACCAAATGAAGGGGCAGGGTCCAAGAGACCGAGAGGCCCAGCTAGGCAAAACAGCTAGGGAATAGAGAAATGAGAGTGGGCGGGGGTAACCAAAGCCCAGCCTCTTGAGAGGAGAGGTTTAGAATAGGGGGCAGGGTGAGAAGGGCTGGGAGGAGCCACAGGTACTGAGTGAACACCGGAGAGCAGGACAGTGTTCAGTCAGCCATTTGTCCGGCATTTCTGTGACCCAAGAAGTTCCGACAATCTTCTTGCCTGTCTCTCAAGCTGCCACATGGCTCTAATTTCTGCTGTAGTTAACGCTAGCACTGAATCGCAACTGGTTGTAACCCACCATTTCCCCCTCCCAGATTGCGGGTTCCATCAAAGCAAGGGATACATGGCGGTTTCACTAGAAACCGCCCCCACAGGCTAATAGATGTTTGAATGCTCGGTTATCAAGAAGGCACTACCTGGGAAGGGCTGGGAGGTGTGGCCTTGATGGCGTAGGTGTGACTTTGTTAGAGGAAGCATGTCGTGGGGAGGGAGGCAGCCTTTGAGGTTTCAGAAACCCAAGCCAGGAGCAACGGCTCTCTTCCCTCTGTCTGCCAATCTTGGTATAGAGCTCTGAGCTACCTCTCCGGCACCATGTCTGCCTGCACGCTATCATGCTTCCCGACATGATGCTCAATGAACTAAACCTCTGAACCTGTAAGTCAGCCCCAACTAAATGTGTTCCTTTACAAGAGTTGCTGTGGTCATGTTGTCTCTTCACAGCGATGGAACACTGACTAAGACAGGCTGCTTTTAATTCACTGTACCTCTAGCACTAAGCCTCTCTAGCCCCTTCTATTAACTAGCACCTGAAATTTTGCGGAGCACGACCTGGGTTGCCATAGATATCCTGGGAAATTGCGGTTTCTTTGTAGACTCCTTACTCATAATAAGAAAAGAACTTGAAAACAGAAATAGGAGCTTGGAAACAACTTTAATAATGTTTAAAGCAAACCCTCCTCAGCAGCCGCCTGGAGAAGGAAAAGAAACAGAGAACCATTCAGTTTGTAAGTAGCCACATGGTGGAAGTGAGGACCAGGAACGTCAGAGAAAAAAGTGAGAAAATTCAGAGTATTTGGGAAAGCATGCCCAGTCATAAAGCAACATATGAGAAGAGGGGATAAAGAGATAGAGACGGGGGAGGGGGGGAATGTTTACAATTTTCAGAGTTAGGATGCAGAAAAGTGGGCAGACCTTAACAGAGCTGAATGACTGTAGCTCCGTAGGTAACTGCACAAGAGACAGCGTTGAGAATGAAAAGTAGGTTATTCATGTAAAGGGATAATTCCTCCTATCTCTTTCACAAGGCATGAAGTGAATCAGGTGATTGACAGGTCTAGCTGGAACTCTTAACCTTTTTAGTAGCTTGGAATGTTAGGTCATGTGTTTCAGTGCTTGGTCAGTGTTTAGTGGACCTGTTTAGGAAGGATTAGAAGGTGTGGCCTTGTTGGAGGAGGTGTGGCCCTGAGGATGGGCTTTGAGGTTTCAAAAACCCACACCATTGCCATTCATAGTTAGCTCTCTGTCTGCCTTGTGGGTTTTTTTTCTCAACACATAAGCTCTGAGCTACTGTTCCATTAGCTTAGCATGCCTTGTTCCCGTGATCTGTGCCCTGATGATCATGGACTCACCCTATTAAGCTACAAGTAAGCCCCCAATGAACGCTTTCTTTTATAAGCTGCCTTAATCATGGAATCTCTTCACAGCAGTAGAAAAGTAACTAAGACACTTGTGAAGAATTAAAATGTCCAAACTTCCAAGTTTTCAATGTATGAAGAGAAAGAAGTACAGCACATTGACAGATTTTGACACTTTAAGAACTAATGCTGCTCATGTAGTTTGATGACCCCTCTCCTTTCTGTCCGTAGTTAACTTCTCTTTAAAAATGTGTGTGTGAAGATGGGTAGCAGTGGCACACACCTTTAATCCTAGCACTCAGGAGGCAGAGGCAAAAGGATGAGTTTGAGGCCAGCTTAGTCTACAGAGTGAGTTCTAGCACAGCCATGGCTCCACAGAGAAACCCTATCTCAAAAAAAAGTGTTTGTGAAGCCAGGCACGGTGGAGCATGCCTTTAATCCAACACTCAAGGAGGCAAAGGCAGGTGGATTGCTGTGAGTTCGAGGCCAGCCTGGTCTACAGAGTGAGTCCAGGACAGTCAAGGCTACACAGAAAAACCTTGTCTCAAAAATAAATAAATAAATAAATAAATAAATAAATAAATAAATAAATAAATAAATAAGAGTGTGTGTGTATGTGTATGTGTATTTTGCCTGAGTGTGTCTCTATACATAACACATGGTGCCTTGTACTTGAGGGGGCCAGAAGAGGGCATCAGATATCCTGGAATTGAAATTATAGCATTGTGTGCCACCATGTGGATGCTGGGAACCGAACCCAGGTACTCTGGAATTGCAGACAGTGCTCTTATCTACTGAGCCATCTCTCCGGCACCCAAATGTAGATGATATCTCAAGGAAAATACTGTGTGTCCACATGGGGAGCCTCAAAGTACTCTGCTCTGAAGAAAACTCTGAAAGCAGCTCTCTGCGATTTTTAGGAAGCGTGAGCTTTTGCTCTTCTCAGAACATAGGTATACCGTGAAGTTATGTTAAAGTGAAAGAGCAACACAATGCTCTGCATTTCCCACTCTGCTCCCATTCTAGATGAAATCATTATGTTGACTGATAGGAAGCCTGGGGTGTTAGACCAAAGAGGTTATTGTCTTTATTTTGTAAGTAACAAGCTCAACAGTCTATGACTTCCTGTCTGGCCTGTTTTCTTCTTCTTTTAGATTATTGCATTTAGCCTGGTGTGGTGGTACAGCCAGGAGTCCCAGAACTGAGGAGATAGAGGCAGGTAGATCTCTGTGAATTCCAGGCCCAGCTTGAGCTATACAAAACAAGTTTCAGATCAGCCAGGCCTACAGTGAGGCCCAGTCTCAAAAGCCAACAATAATGGGGATGGAGAAGTGGCTTAGTATAGTTAAGAGCATTTACTACTCTTGCAGTGGACCAGCGTCTGATTCCTAGCACCCACATGGTAGCTCATAGCTGTCAAAGTACTCATATACATGAAAATAAGTAAATCTTTTTTTTTAACTACGAGTGTGTGTGTGTGTGTGTGTGTGTGTGTGTGTGTGTACAATGTATATGTGTGAGTGGGCTCCACTTGTGTCATGGTACTCATATAGAGGTCAGAGGACGATTTGCAAAATTATATTTTCTCCTGCTACCAACTGGGTCTTTTGATCTTTAGGTCTTTTGGCTTGGCATCCAATACCTATTCCCACTGAGCCATTCTGTAGGCTCATGTCCAACTTTTTTGATATTGCCACACAACACTGTCTTTTACAAAATTTTCACTTGAGAATCACATAGTCAATTTTTAAAACCTGCCCCCAATGTTATAACCTTTTAAGTATGTTTGCAGTTGTGTGTATGTGTGTGTGTGTGTGTGTGTGTGTGTGTGTGTGTGTGTGTGTAGGGAGGGGTTTATTATAGCTATTGTGTTAGATACATATGCCTTCAAGGTAACAGAAGGATTCAGTTGGAGAGAACCGCAGAACCCCACCTTTTTTGAGGTGGCTTTTTGTTGTTGTTGTTGTTGTTCATTAACTTACTGGGAAATGCAATATTTGGAGTTGCTTGATTAGAAATATAGTCTAGGGCTGGAGAGATGGCTCAGTGGTTGAGAGCACTATCTGCTCTTCTAGAGGTCCTGAGTTCAATTCCCAGCAACTACATGTTGGCTCACAACCATCTATAATGAGATCTGGTGTACTCTTCTGATGTGAAGGCATACATGCAGATATTGTATACATAATAAATAAACAATCTAAAAAAGAAATTTAGTCTATAAATCCATACATTTCCTATTTTACTAATAGACCAACCATAGTGTAGAAAAGATTGAAAAAGGTCATATTTCAAATTTTATTTTGAGTGATTTGTTTGAGAGAAATGGGTAGATTACGGTGAAGGGGTTTAGTGTTCTATTTTCTTTCTTATATTGAGGGGTACTGTCAGCTCTGACTTTGCCACCACAACCCTTAATTTCAATCTTTCTTTTTTTATTGAAAAATTTTAAAGACTTTTTTTATGTGGATGAGTGCTTTATCTGCATAGCAGAAGAGGGCATCAGATCCCAGAATAGATGGTTGTGAGCTACCATGTGGTTGCTGGGAATTGAACCCAGGACCTTTGGAAGAGCAGACAGTGTTGTGCCCGATTCATGAAAGCCCAAAAGACCAACAGGAGTTGAATCTGTTGCAAAACACATGAGGATCTTTTTATTACAAGCTAGCTTGGGCTCACACCCTCACCACCAGAGTGGTTGAGAGCAGAGAGCCTCGTGCTCAGGTTAGGTGGTTGATTTATAGATTCCAGTCCCTTCCAGCATGCCCAAAGGAGGGGGATTCCTGCCTGGCAAGTGTCTATGGTTAAAACACAAAAGGGGATGTTGCATTTTGAATTGATTGGCTATAGAAAGGCCCCCAAACCATTAATGGTCTGTCTTTCCTTGACTGTCCCAGGGGAGACAGGCTTGTTTCCTAGCAACTGTATCTCTAGTGAACAGGAAAAGAATGCAGTGAGGAGAAAAGACATGTCTCCACCTGGCTAGCCTTTGTTCAGGCTTGTGCTTTAAACTTTAAACCAACCCCCCCCCAAAAAAACTAATTTTGAATCCTTTGGTCTCTCAACAGTGCTCTTAACTGTTGAGCCATCTCTCCAGTCCCTAATTGTAATCTCTTAAACCAGCATTGAGAATTAAAACAACAGAAATGAGACAGACAGGGTGATACACATTTATGGTCCTTGATGAGGGACTGAGGCACAGAGAATCACTTGACTAGAAGAGTTTGAGGCCAGCATATGAAATATAGAGAGACCCTATCTCTTAAAAAAAATTCATGCTGAAAATCAGAATAAAGTTCCACTATCATTTTCTCTGTCTCTAAAGCTTGCTCTTGTCAGTCATCTTTGGTGACTCTGTTGCTTGCTACAATCCCCAGGGAGACAGCAATGGAATTAAGAAAGATATCTCTTGAGGCCTGCCTCTTTGGAAGCATTCTTTGAGAAGTGGAGTTTCTCTAAGGTCTAAAGACTCAAAATCTTGTTAAGGATTACTTAATCAGCAAATGGCCTATGATAGTAATTTATTTAAAAGATTGATTTTTCACAATCCCTTTGCATAAGGATAGGAAAAGGTTTGCTTTCTCAGAACCTACTTATACTAATAGTTGTCCAATAAAGAGATAACATTGGAAAGTCTTACTGCAAGGACTGCTAAACAGCCCTACCTTGTGTCAATAGTTTGTACAACAGCTGTTAGAAATAATTCATAAACAATTTCCTCAATCTAAAACGTATCATTATATCGGTGATATCTTACTGGCTGATTCAGATACGGATACCTTAGAGAAAAATGTTTGACAAAGTAAAGAGAATTTTATCTTGCTGGAGACTACAAAGTCCTGCTGAAAAATTACAAAGAGGAAATTCTTTCAATTATCTAGGCTATGAGATGGGTTTACAGGAAATTTGACTATAAAGAGTACAAATCAGGGGATCAAATACAAACTCTTAGTGATTTTTAAAAATTGCTGGGAGATGTTAACTGGCTACGACCCTCAATTGGATTAAGTACTCAAGAGCTAAATCATTTATTTAAAACAAGGTGATAAGGACTTAAATAGTCCAAGGAAATTATCAGCTAAGGCTGAGAGAGAATTGGCTCTGGCAGAAAAGAGATTACAAGATGCATATGTGGGTTTCTTGAATCCAAAGCTGGATTGTATTTTAGTTATTTTGCCCTCTATTCATTCCCCTACAGAAATTCTTATGCAGAAAGAAGACAATCTCTTAGAATAGATATTTTAGCACACAAACAGAGTAAAAAATTAAAGACCTATGTAGAAAAGGATCCTGAATTGATTCTGAAAGAAAAAAAAAATGAGATTTTGCCAATTAGCAGGAATAGACCTAGCAGAAATTGTGGTACCTTTTCACTAATGCTGAACTTGCCTCATTATCAGCAGAAAATGAATATTGGCAAAGAGCTTGCAGTAGTTTTTTTGGGAGAGATTAACAACAAATATCCTAAAAGCAAGAGACTTCAGTTTACAGAAAGAACTAATTGGATTCTCCCTCATATGGTAAAAGGAACACCAATTTCTTAAGCCCTTACATTCTATATAGATGTAAATAAATCAGGAAAAGCAGGTTATAAGTCAGGAAAAATAAGTAAAGTGTCTCAGAGCCCTTATGATTCAGTTAAAAAAGCAGAGCTGTATGCCATTCTCATGGTAGTACTAAATTTTCCTCAATATCTTAATATAGTTACTGACTCTCAATATGCAGAAAGAGTTGTTTTACATATTGAAACCACTTCAGAATTAATTTCACTATTTATTCAACTACAACCAGTAATCAGCAATAGAAACCATCCATTGTATATAATACTTATCAGATCCCAGCTGAGTCTACCAGGCCCTCTAGCACAAGGTAATGATGAAATAAATTAATCAGCTATTAATAGGAAATACTCTAGAAGGCTCAGAATCTTATAAGAAACACCATGTTGACAGCAAAAGTGGGAAGAAAGATTTCTGTTACTCGACAACAAGCCAAGTAGATTATGAGGTGATATCCTACTTGTTCTTTATATAATCAAACTCTATCACCTGCAGGAAGTAATCCAAAAGGTACCCAAACAAATGAAGTTTGCTAAATGGATGTGTTTCGTTTTGCAGAGTTTGGAAAATTAAAAGTATTTTGCACCATACCATAGATATATATCCAGGATTTCAATGGGCAAGTGCTCTAAGTTCTGAAAGGCTGATTCTGTAATTACATATTCATTAGAAGTTATGTCTATTATGTGGATACCTGTACAAATTAAGACTAACCATGCCCCAGCATATATCTCTAGTAAACTGAAACATTTTTTAAAAATATTACAACATTAAAACAGGATCAGATGAATGGGGAGGAGGTCCCCCCTATCAGTGGACTTGACAAGGGGCACGGTGGAGATGAGGGAGGGAGGGACTGGGAGGGAATGAGGGATCGGGACACGGCTGGGGATACAGAGTTAATAAAATGTAACTGATAAGAAAAAAATAAAATTCAAAAAAATATTACAACATAAATCATATTACAGGTATGCTGCAAAATTCTACAGGCCAAGCAATTATAGAAAGATCTCATCATACTGTAAAAGCTACACTTAATAAGCAGATAGGGGTAATAAAGACCTCCAGAAATAGATTACACAGTGCTTTATTAACTTTAAATTTTTTAAATGCTAATGGAAAAGAAACAATGGCTACAGAGAGATATTGGATAGTAGGGGAAAAAACTGCTGAATTAGATCAACCTGTATATTTTAAAGATGTGTTGACCTCAGAATGTAAACCGGAATATGTGTTATGATGGGGAAGAGGTTTTTGTCTTTGTTTCCACAGGAGAAAAAAATCTGGGGATACCGTCAATGGATAAAGATGAGATTTGAAAAGAGATCTCCCAAATAAAGAGGGGTAACAGCTTGGTCATTCAGTCCAAATTAACTTATAAATGCTATCAAATGCCTTTCATCTGATCAGGCATGTTGTAGAAAATATGAATGCTAATAATGTTTATTGTTAAAAGCTTGTAATTATTAGGGCAGTTATTACTAATCTGCTACCCATCAATAAAAGACACAGACCTGTTGTATTTAAACAAGTCTTGTTTAAGCTACCTTGTTACCTCTCAGCCCCAAACTCCACGTCATTTGCTTTAATAATCCTATCTGGGCCACTTTCCATCCAATATCCCCATAAAATACTTGCACTTGCTTTCCATCTGGGTTACTTTTCTCCATGCCAATCCTCAGTTCTTCCTCCCGGGCCACAGGCTCTTTCCTATCCCACAGCAGCTCTGCTTCCTTCTTTGTCCTCTCCCTGTCTCTCTCCTTCCCTTCTCCTTCTGTCCTCAAAGCCTGAGAACCTTAGCTCCGCCTCTCACTTCTGCTCTGCCCAGGTGTATAGGCCTTTTATTTAGCCAATCAGGAATAATTTTAGAGGCAAGGCTACATAGCAGCGTTTGGGGTACATGATAGTTTGCTTGTAAGAGACAACAAGCAGACCTCAGGGAACAAAATAATTAACAATCAAATACAAAACCCTAGACCATGTCATTATACAGGCATGAAAAATAAAAATAAAAAGTAATATTTTTGAATGATAATTTTCCAAAGGCACACTTGCCTTACTGACATGAAATAAAAAATGGGTTTTTGTTTTCTTTCTTTTAGATTTTATTTATTTATTTTATGTATGAGTGCTCTATCTGCATGTAGATGCCTGCATGCCAGAAGAGGGTATCATATTCCAATATAGATGGTTGTGAGCCACCATGTGGTTGCTGGGAATTGAACTCAGGAACCCTGGAGGAGCAGTGAATGAGTGCTCTTATCTGCTAAGCCATCTCTCCATCCCTGGAAAATGGGTTTTCTTTTAATAATTTTTATTTTGTGTGCATTAGTATGTAGGTGTCAGATTCCTTGGAATTGGGGTTACAGACAGTTGTGAGCTGCCATGTAGGTGCTGGGAATTGAACCTAGGTCCTTTGGTAGGGCAAAAAGTGCCCTTAACCACTGAGCCATCTCTCCAGCCCCCCCCCAAAAAAAATGGGTTTTCTTAAACCACATGTCTTAATTCCATCTTTGAATGTTAGACTGTAGATTGTTACCTGGCCCACACCATCTTTCTTTGTTTCTTCCTTCCTTCCTTCCTTCCTTTCTTTCTTTCTTTCTTTCTTTCTTTCTTTCTTTCTTCCTTTCTTTTTTTCTGAGACAAAGTTTTCTTGTGTAGCCTTGGCTGTCCTAGACTCACTTTGTAGACCAGGCTGGCCTCGAACTCACAGAGCTCAGCCTGCCTCTGCCTCCCAAGTGCTGGGATTGAAGGCGTGTGCCAACACTTGTAATGAAAGTTTTGATTTCTTTGCATCTTATGTAAGTGTGCTTTTGTTTTAACCCCACATGTGAGATTTTAGTTGGGCTATAGTTTGTCCACACCTGTTACCTGTCACATGTGGGGTGTGATCTTTGCCAGGTGTTAACGGCCTTTCACATGCTGCATGGAGAAGGGCGTGGTTCAGGAAAATATGAGAGCCAGAAAGGGACCGTGAGACCTTCAGTGTGGTACCCGGTATTGGTGTGTGGCATGGAACAGTTTGGAGAGACCAGAGACTGAGTGGCAGTTTGGAGCAGACAAACAGATGGAGAGAAACGCTTCGGGGCACAGTGGTGAGGAGGAGATAACTAGCTGCCTCTGTGGTTGACAGGGTTTGGTATAGAGTCCTAAAAGAACCCCTTGACCCTTACTAGTGGGAGAATTAAAGGGGTGTGCCCCCCTCTCCACTAACCTTTCCTCTGTCCTACTTAAGGTTGGGGGATTGGTGGGAGGGAGGTAGTGGCCTAAACACCCCAAATAAAGTAGAGTCTAGAAAAGACCACTACAGGTGGCTTTCTGCTATAACCACTGCCTGGCAAGCCTACAGCATCTTGGACATCAGGTCTTGAGTTTTCTTCTTAACTAAAAAGGATATTTTTGTTGTTTGGTATTAAAAACACAGTTAAGAAATTTAAAATGTTTTAAGTAAATTCAAAGGGTTCAACTACAGTTCAAGCTTGTTTTCTAAATCTCAAGGAGTTGGAATGATTTGGAGCTAAGAAAATATTTGAGTAGGGCAGTGTTAGCCCAGGCCTTTCATCCCAGCAGAGACAGTCAGATCAATAGAAGTTAGTTGTTTTCTCATTTCTGGAGTTACAGGGAACAAGGTGGTGGTAGTGCACACCTTTTATCCCATCACCCCTCGACAAATCTCAGATACAGCGGCTAATTGGTATGTTTGTATACTAGAGAAATCACATGTTTATAGATTATTATAAAAACCCTCTACAGGGTTACTAGGAAGGCAGCTAATTTCCAGTGGGGACGGGAACAAAAAGCATCTTTTGCAAATGTTGGTACACTCATCTTTGTGCATTCAAACCTGACCAGTGCTGAACAAGGTGATAACCTAAGTATAGATGTCATATTTATTGGTGAATCAGCAACTGGGGACTCTTCATAAAGAGTCCACCAACATTTGCCTGTTGGCTTCTATTGCAAATACATTCTATAAACAGAGAATATTCTCTCTTCGAGAAGCAGATCTGGACATTTTTGAGGCACGGAGAACCTCATACTCAAGTCACTGCCATCCACTCTATATGGCGCTCCTTACAATGATGGATTGAATTTACTCCAGGGCAGATCCTTCACAGGCTTAGCCATGGAAGGGAAGGTGTTACAGTGGAACTGGGACCGATCTGAACTGCTTCGTGACCAGGATGTGGTAGCCAAGGGGTCTCTACCTTCCCACACTGAGGAAATAGCTCAGTTGTCTATAATCCCCATCCCTAAACTGCTCCCTCCTCCCTCAAAAGAGGCACCTATTGAACTGTGGGGACAGACAGAATGGTCACAGCATTTGGCTAACGCATAGCTTACTGATGGTTCATCAACCACTGATGGAACCAAAACTAACGAAAGTGGCAGCCTATAGACCGGGGAATGGGATGACCAATACTGAGAAGGGAATCACAAAATCGGTGCATCACTATTGGCTATAAGACAAATAACTAGGAAAGCAAAACGAAAATCTCTATTCTTCTGCAGTTCATGTGCAATCAAAATGGAAAACCACTACCTGTCAGATAAACGGCAAAGATACCTGGTCGTAGGAGGCATGAATGCAAATGGCAAAACCTAGCAAAGCTAGCTACAAGACATTTTATGTAGCTCATGATAGACAGGACACCTGAAAATACTGCACTAGTAGACAAATTGACATCATGTTTAGTTAAAACTAGAATATTAGAATTTTTCCAGGGAACAAATTCATAATAAATCTGCAAAAACTTGAAAGTTTATGCCTAACACTAAAAAATTAGGGGAAATAGAAAACCTAATTAAATCAGGACAATCCTATGAGAATAACTGCTATAAGGAATCTATAGCCAGGTGGTGGTTCATACTTTTAATCCCAGCACTTGGGAGGCACACACGGGCACATGAGAATTACAGTGACTTAAAATCAAAAGCTGCTTGGAAAAGGCAGCCTGAAATTTAAAGTGAATATCCTTTGTGACCTAAAAAGAAATACACTTAAACTTTAAATTTATATATAAAGAGGAAAAGGAATTTAGGTATATTTATCCATACATACTAAGATATATTTAGTTTCAAATTTTCAAAATAATTTTTCAAAACTTCAATAGAAAGATAATAGTTCTTCTGTTGTCAAAAACATTTTGCCCTAGGAAAGACATAACTTGCCAAACAAACAAACAAACAAACAAACAAACACCATATAGTTAGGGTTGAGGCAGGGTTTTTGTTTTTATCTTTCCAGGAAAATAAAAACATCCAACTAAAGAATCTGGAGGGCTAGAGAGATGGCTCACAGGTTAGAAGCACTGGCTGTTCTTCCAAAGGTCCCAAGTTCAATTCCCAGCAACCATATGGTAGTTCACAACCATCTGTAATGAGATCTGGTGCCTGCAGGCACAAATGCAGGCAGGGCACTGTATAAATAATAAATAAATAAATCTTAAAAAAAAAAGAATCTGGAGACCACTACACAAATGAAGTCCCTGAAGAAAAAGAATGAAAAACGTCCCAAGAAAAAGAGTAAATTGACCAAGAGGTATCACAGCCCCCAGCTCATCTCTGCTGCCCTCTATAGACATAAATGGCAAATGGTCTTTATGTTGTTGCAATTCAATTAAAAATTAAAGCTGGCCTTGAAGTTGGAGTGTGGCTCTCTCCTTTTTCTAAAACCATGCATGCTTGTTAAAGGAAAATCCAAAATTTCTGTCTTATGTCAGAAGAGCCACTTGGTTTGGGACAGAGGAAAACAAAAAAAAATAAGAAACTATTCCATTGCCACCAATCTCATAATCATTTGGTTTTCATTTGACTCTTTAAAACTTTTCTCAAAGTACAAATATTACCTATTTCTCAAGGTACAAATAAAACCTATATTATATATATAGGTTTTATATATATAGGCATATATATATATAGGCATATATATATATATATATATATATATATATATATATATATATATATATATATGCCTATAAGGTATATATAGATTTTGCCATGATACTAGTAGTCAATTGTAGTAGTAGTGCTAATTGTAGTGCTAATTGTAACTTATCTAGCTTTCTGTATGTGTTTTCAGGTTTGAGTATGAAGTAGGTAACTAGGAACAAGTTTGTGTACCTAAGTCAGATGTACTTGGATCTCAGCACTTGGGAGGCAGAGACAAGCAGATCACTGTGAGTTCAGGGCCAGCCTGGTCTACAAAGCGAGTTCCAGGACAGACAGGGCTAAACACTTGTCTTGAAAAAAAAAAAAAAAAAAAAAAAACCTATGGTCTTCAAAACTTTCAGTTATCTGCTGAATATGACAGTTAAAATGTTTACGTTTTCTACAATAAACCATGAACTTTTTTTGTTTGGTTTTTCAAGACAGGGTTTCTCTGTGTAGCCTTGGCTATCCTGGACTTGCTTTGTAGACCAGGGTGGCCTCAAACTCACAGTGATCCAACTGTGTCTGCTTTCCTGAGTGCTGGGATTTAAGGCCCGTGTCACCCTGCCAGCTACAATGACCATTTTTAACAGTAACCTTTGAGGTCTCCAAGAAGATGATGGGGCCCTACCATGACAAATTCTCCTGGATTGTGGTAACAATAACCACTGGGAAAAACTGCCCCATGCATCTTCTGCTGCCAGGTTCTGTGTAAACAGTGGACACCTTTGGGTTGATTGCTGCATTCTTCCTAGCCAGGATTGCCAGGAACCTAACAAACACATTCCAAATATTAGCTCTGGACTATGAACTGCTCAGGACATTTAAATTGCTGAGTTCATAGGAGACTGACACAAACAATTTTCAGAACTTTGAACTCAAAAATACTTAATCCTAAAACTGCCGAAAACTACCACCCTGAACATTGTTGAAAGCTTGACAGAAATAGCTTCATTATTGTAAACAGTTTTACTGTATTAGAGTTAAAAAAAAAAAATCTTTCCTTTTTATTTAGACAAAAAGGGAGAAGTGTTGTGTGATATTTGATCACACTGTGAACCCTGAGATTGTGTAGTTTACTCAAAAAACCTGTTTTCAGTTGTGGTGTTGCTCAACCCTAGCACACACCTTTAATCCTTGACTATTTCAAACAAGATAAATAGAGTCAACTATAGGTCAAGA
Source organism: Psammomys obesus (assembly GCF_907164565.1). NCBI lineage: Eukaryota > Metazoa > Chordata > Mammalia > Rodentia > Muridae > Psammomys > Psammomys obesus. The sequence continues at coordinate 29,958,127 of NW_026585504.1, read as the reverse complement.
GGCAGGGCAAGCAACCAATTGACAGGGAGTAAACACTGGAAAAAAACAGAGAGGAAGAGGAAGTCAGGAAGATGGATAGAGAGACGCAGAGGAGGGACATTGGGTTTGAGGGGACACTGGCTGAGAAGGAAGGTCAGCTGGGTGCTTTCTCTGCCTCTCTGAGCTAGCAGCTTTCACTCCAGCATTTTGCTCCCAAGACTTTATCGGTAAAATCCAGTAATTGAGATTTTGTTAAAAACGACAAACCACCGCAAGTGCTCTCTGATGGGGTATATTGTGTGGAGGTGTGTCTCTGTGTATTCAATGGTTGATTGCTCAACCAGCAGAGAGCTGAGTACTAGCCAGATCTTGGAATTGTTATTTTTATGGCCCATCTCCAGGCCAAATACTTACTTATATTTTGTAAGTATTTGTCCTTCCTCACTTGTCTCTTGGTCATAATAAAGAGCTCATGGCCAATAGCTGGGCAGGAAGTGGGGGGTGGCACTTCCAAGAGAAAGGAAAAAAGAAAGCAAAGGCAGAGATTCGCCAGTGGACACAGAGGTGAAGGGAAGGACCAGAGTGGAGCAGAGAAGTAGAGCCAGCCATGTGGCAGGAGTTAGTGCCAAGAAGTAGTCAGGTTAACCCAGGAGTGGTGGCACACGTCTTTAATCCCAGCGCTCGAGGAGGCAGAGGCAGGCAGATCTCTGTGAGTTCGAGGAAGACTGGTCTACAAAGTGAGTCCAGGGCTGTCAAGGCTACATGGAGAAACCGGTCTCAAAAACCCAAAAAAATAAAATAAAATAAAAGAATTTGTTAGGTTAAGCAAGATAGATGGCTGGAAGACTGCCCCAGCTAAAAGGCCTAAGCATTAGAATATTAAAAAGCCTCTGCATCATTATGTATGCTGGCAGGTCTGAACGGCCAGCTATAGCTCTCCATCATGTCCTCCCACCATGATGAACTGACTGTATCCTCTAACTAAGGATCCCAATAAACATTTCTTTCCTTGAGTTGCTTTTGTTGGCTATTTTGTTTCAACAGTGGAAAAAAATAATTGCTATAATTAAACTGGTATACGCAAACAATACTTTTTTTTTCCAAACAAAGGCTCTCTATTTACTCTGGCTGTCCTGGGACTCACTAAGTAGGCCAGGCAGGCCGAACAATAGAATATTAGTTAACGCTCAAGAGAAATGAGTTATCAAGTCATGAGAAGATGTGGATGAACCTTAGGTGACTTAGTAAGAGCCACAACAGGATATCACTATGTAGCCATCAGAGCATAGCAATTACAAAAAAACCATTGTTGGCCAGGTTATTAAACCATGGGTATACTCGTATTTACACAAAAACCCTACAAATGGCTGCTTATAGTGTCTTTATTTACAATTTCCAAACCTGAGAGCAGGGTGATGTTGTTCAGAGGGTTAATGGATACACTGTGTCCATCCAGAGTAGGCAATGTTAGTCGGTGCTGAGAAGAGCTGACTGTTAGGAGTACAGAGAGGAACAAGTATGTTTGGTTTGGGGCTGAGGAAAGGATCAAATGCATGTTTTCACACATTCTAGGCCACACCCCAACACACATATGGTCAGTTTTAAGGAGTGATACGTTTGCCTCAAATGGTATATTAAATATTAAAACTTTATTAAACAATAAACCCACACAACTATAGCTCAGTTGTTTAAACAGGATGCTGGCCCAGCCAAAGAAAAGATACATATGCTATAAACATTATTTTGAAAACATGCAATTAGTTGTTCAGGCTTAGCCTGCATAATATCATAGGTGAGTCATTATAAAATAAACAATAAATATTACTCAATATAAAGTTTATTCACATGTATAAAAAGTAAATGTAAGAAGAAGTTCATTAAAATAAAACACAATTATGTTTCAGGAAGGCTATGCATTAAAAACTGGGTTGCCTTTTCCAGGTAATACAAATACTGATACGTTTGTACTGGTTAACTTCAAACTGTTAAAGAAATGTTTGTAAACCTAAAACATGGAAGAAACACAATCCATCGGACTGAAGGCATCAACATATATCATACAGGTTCCAGATGACCAGAGACACTATCTACAACAGGTAATGCTTTTTATTTTTTTATTTTAATGAAACATTTTGATTGCATTTATTTACTTGTTGGAGGGTGGTGAATGTGTGTGTGCCGCTGCACGCATGTGGAAGGCATCAGAGAACCTCCTGCAGGAACCTGGGGACTGGACTCAATCGGTCTTGGAAGCAAGTGCCTCTACCCACTGAGCCATCTCTTCAGTTTATTGCCAATTTTTTTTTTTTTCACTTGGGTGTTTTGAATCAGACCCTGGTGCCCTGGTGCCTGTGTGAAGCTCAGTGTGCATTCTGCCACTGTCCCATCAACCTAACACAGTATTTTGGCTTTGCATTTTTCTTTCTTTCCTTGCCTTTTTTTTTTTTTTTGGTCTTATTCTATTCAAGGTGAAGGCTAGCCTTGAACCTGCACCAATCCTTGCCTCAGCTTCTCAAGTACTAGTATTCTGGGTAATTGTCACCATGCCTGTCTCCAAAGATCTAATCTTTCAAAAAAAATTACAGAAATACTAGACATTCCTCTAATAGCATAAATGTCATACATAACATTTGAGATCAAACAACCAGTAAAATTTAATTCACATTTAATTAAAACAAAAATATTATGAATGTGAGCTTTTGTTAAGCACCAGTAAGTCTTTTAGCATTAAACTTCTTTTGTACACTTGGAAGGAGTATACACATAAATAATCTGAGAAATAGAAAAAAAATCTCATTAGAAATTTGGAGACCAATGCAAGGGGAAGGGGGCATTCAAATCAGCGATCTAGTGCCTGTCTAGCATGGTCAAAGCCTTGGGTTTGATTCCCAACAGCAACCCCACCACAAGAAAGAAAAACATTTGGAGGTAACAGAAAACCAAAGGCACAGGGGACCAGGTTTCTCCAGAGCATGAATGGTTCTGAGCATCCCTCCTCCAGCTCCTTACTCAGGAGCACACTGTTTACAGGTGTAAAACTCACACCTGAAGCTTGTACTCTGTCTGTTTTTCAAGACAGGGTCTCTTTCTGTAGCCCTAGCTGTCCTGGAAGCCACTTGTTAGACCAGGCTGGCCTTGAAATTCAGAGATCGCCTGCCTCTGTCTCGCAAGTCCTGGGATCAAAGGCGTGTGTCACCACTGGCTCACGCTTGTGCTCCTTTTTGGTCCTGCCAAAGGCAGAGTTTTATAGTTGTGTCTTTATGAGGGCTATGTGTAAAGAAATTTATGTTCAGCACCAATCCATCCCCCAGAGAAGAAGCAAAAACAAAACAACCAAAAGCCCCATAGTAATTACACAAAATGACTCAGCACCCAACACACCACAGGAAAGAAAAAAGGTCAGTGGAGCAGAAATCTGTGTCAGTGGCTTTACATTGAGAGATTTCCCCTTCAGTTTCCAGGTGCTCATTAATAAAGGTTCTATTACATTTTTTCTTTTGTATTTAAAGTATCATGACATCAAAACTGGATGCTCTAGAAATACCAGTGACTTCAGTTTTAGTGGTGAATTCAAGGTCCCTTCAAGTTAGGGTAGATGACAAGTGTATGACAAAGGTAAGCCAGTGGGAGGTGGTCACAGGTCCTGAAGTTATGTTTGTGGTTAGGCTTGGGGAACATTTCAAATTACAATTCAGTGAAAGTGATGGGGTATGAAGGTGTGTGTAGCCGGGGGCAAAACGCTCCCCTACCTTGAGCAAGGCCATGGGCTCTGGTCCACAGCACCATAAATTTAAAGGACATACTTCATATATATATATATCTTTTTAAAATTATATACTTTAAAGCCAGATGTAGTGGTATACACCTTCAATCCCAGCACTTGGGAGGCAGAGGCAGGCAGATCTCTGAGTTGGAGGCCAGCCTGGTCTACAGAAGGATTTCTAGGACAGAGCTACCCAGAGAAACCCTGTCTCAAAAATCTAAACTAAAACAAAATTAAATTAAAATAAAAAAACCCTATTTTTGATTTACGTATATGCGTGCCTGTCTGTGTGAGGGCATACCACATAAGTGCAATGCCTGCAAAGACCAGAAGGGAGCACTGGATCCCTTGGAGATGGAGTTAGAGATGGCTGTGAATGGCCCAATATGGGTGCTTGGATCCAAAGTTGGGTCCCCTGAAAGAGCAGCAAATGCTCTTAACCACTGAACAATCTCTCTATCCCTCTCATGTTTTTATATCTCTACTTGTCCGGAGCATAATCCTGTAAAGTATGAGATGGGACTAGATAAGCTGGCTTACTCATTTTACCCAGCTCTTACCAACCTGGTAGATTTCAGGCGAGTCATGCCTTAAACCCCGGTTATTACAAATTGAGCAAAGTCAGTTCTAGTAAGCTTTTGAAAAGAGAACTAAAACGAGTGCAAAGCATATAGTTACAATGGAAAAGGTGCTATGGAGTGAAGATATGAAGAACAGCAGAACTTTAGAGGTATAGGTGGCTTAAGAATACCTCTAATTGGGTCAGAGAGATGGCTGAGAGGTTAAGAGCACTGGCTGCTCTTCCAGAGGTCCTGAGCTCAAGTCCCAGCAACCACATGGTGCCTCACAACCATCTGTAATGAGATCTCGTGCCCTCTCGTGGTGTGCAGGCCTATTCAGGCAGAATGCTGTATAAACAATAAATAAATAAATCTTTAAAAAATACTTCTAGTTACAAAGAAGGGTTGCAGATGGTCTGTTGTGACAAGCAGAGTTTGCCGTTCCTTGCCCTGTAACAAGCAAAGGAACTCAGATATACAAGCATGTAGTTAGCGAGTATGTGCCCCAAACTTACAAGTCTTACTCTGATACATTTGTTTTGTTTCATTTTGGTGCTCGGAATCTAATTCAGGGTCCTGCACACATTCGTACATGCTAAGAATGGGCTTTTCCATTAAGCTCCTCTTCTACTTTTTTTTTTTTTTTTCCTCGAGTCAGGGTTTCTCTGTGCCCTGGCTCTCCTAGAACTTGCTTTGTGGTCTCCAACTCACTGAGCTCTGCCTGCCTCTGGCTCCCAAGTGCTGGGTTTAAAGATGTGCACCACCTCATTGACTTATTTATTTATTTATTGAGACAGTGTTTCCCCGAATCTGGAGGCTCCTGATTCAGTTACAGTGGCCCTGAGATTACCAGTATTCACTCAAGTACTCAACATTTTGTTTGTTTTGGTTTTTTGGTTTGTTTTTCTTGTTGTTTGTTTCAAACGTGGGTAATGAGGATTGAACTCATGTCCTTATATTTGCATGGCAAGCACTTTTCCAAGTGAGGCCCATGAATAGTAATTAAAAAAAAAAAAACTCTCTTGACATCTCTTTTTTTTTCCTCTCTCTCTCTCTCTCTCTCTCTCTTTTTTTCAAGACAAGGTTTCTCTGTGTGGTCTCGGTTGTCCTGGACTTTGTAGACCAGGCTGTCCTTCAGCTCACAGAGATCTGCCTGCCTGTGCCTCCCTGAGTGCTGGGATTACAAGTGTGCGCTACCACGCCTAGCTGATTCCTCTTACTACACTGAAACATGATCGATGGATAGTGAGGGAACAAAACGAAGACATGCAAATTGGCTGAATCCTCTGCACTAATTAAAACAGAAAATCTAGTGATTGTATCAAGGCCACAGATTTATACCAAAATGTCAAATTCTATGAAGTATTTCTAGCCAAAAAGAAATCTTAATGAAGAGAAGATCCAATATCATGACTTAAGACTGAAAATTCCTACTTTGTTAATTCTAATTATTCTATTAATAACAAACTTTGTTTTGAGACAGCGTCCTGACAGGGCCCAGGCTGGCCTTGAACTCTCATCCCTCCCACCTAAGTCTCCTGAATGTGGGGATTATAGGCACTTAGCTGTAGCAAAAATGTTTGAACCAGTACAGTATACATTGCAAAAAGGCACTTTCTTCTTAACTTCGAGGAAGCATGGTAGAAGTCTCTTACCAAGACAGCAATCCAGTTGGGGGCAGAGCTGAAAGCAGGGCTGTGGTGAATTCTGTTCTGTATATATCGTTCCTTTATTCCTTGCGCTTTGTCATAAAAAACTGAACAGGCAAATTTTTTTGTTGTTGTTGTTTCAGGAAGAACAAATTATTCAGACCACAGCAAGGCGGCAAGGTGGGCTTAGTGAGATGGGAGTGACATGGACTTTTTAAATACCCTAAATCCTTTTGCTGGCCCAGGATATGGAGGTGGTGGTGAGATACTGTGTTTTCTGGTCAGTGCTACTGCCTGTTCATAGGAAGGTAGTCCCGTGTCCTCTGAGGATGACGATGGAGACAAGACAGCTTCCTCATGGGTTCTGAAAATGATGGATGGTGTGTGTCTGGCCCTTCTTGTGTAGACAGCTGAAGAACTAAACAGAGAGATAACATTTAGGTTTAAGAGCGGTACATTTCTGGGTTAACACGGTGACATTAAAAAATTTCCAGAAGCCAGGCTGTGGTGGCAAATGCCTTTAATCCCAGCCCGCAGGAGGCATAGGTAGTCAGATCTCTGCGTTAAAGGCCAACCTTGTCTACAGAGTTCCAGGGCAGACAGACAGAGAAACCCTGTCTCAAGTTAAAAAGGAAAGGAAAGAAAAGAAAATGAAACTCACCATTTCAGCTGGACTGTACTCAGGATCCAAGTGTCTCTCCCTCCTCAGCACAGTCACAAACATCCACTGCCATACTCAACTTTTTGAATATATTTATTTATATTTGTATTTATGTCTATGACTGTCTTGCCTGCATATATGTATATGCAACACTTGGGTCCATGCACTTTCATAGCAAGCACCTCATCCACTGAACTATCTTCCCAGTCCCAGTTTAGAAGTTTTTGTTTGTTTGTTTATACAGAGCCCTGGTTGTGCTAGAACTCTCAATGTAGACCAGGCTGGTCTTGAAATAGGGAGATCTGTCTGCCTCTGCATCCCAAGTCCTAGAATCAAAGGCATTCGCTACTAAGCCCATTTTTAGCAAGAGACCCTATTTCAAAAAATGAGGAAGAGAAGCAATTGAGAAAGACATCTGATGTTGACCTCTGGCTTCCAAACATATTCATATAAGACCGTGAACCAAACAACACATGTGCACACATCCATATAACACACACACAAACCCATTGGTGGGTACAAACCAATGGTACAAACTGGACATAGTGGCCCATTTACAAAACTATTAGCACTTGGGAGGTGGAAACAGGAGGATCAGGAATTCAAGGCTGTCCTATAGTAAATTTAAGTACGGCCTGTTACACTTGAGGCCATGTCTAAAAAAAAGAAAAATGCAGTCGGTATGGTAAAAACCTTTAATCCCAGCACTCAGGAGGCAGAGGCAGGAGGATCGCTGAGTTTGAAGCCAGCCTGCTCTACAGAGTGAGTTCCAAGACACCCAGGGCTACACAGAGAAACACTGTCTTGAAAAACAAAAGCAAGCAAACAAACAAAAAACCCAACTGTTTTTGATACCTTTTAACCCAATCCATTAATATCACGGCAAGTTTACTTTACGCATGGAGGCCCACATTAGTCTTTCTACTTGGCATAATAGAAACATTAAGAGCTTTGAAGTCTTTCTTGGGTCAGATGTGGGTCTGAAACTAGACTCTGTCATCCTGTGATCAAAGCCAAGTTCCCTGACTCAGTTTCCTTGTCTCTGAAATGAGGATAATGATGCTGCCCCCACAGAGTTGGTGTGGACTGAGTAGGATGTTTGATTTGTAAGGTTTCCAGCAGTGAAGTCCTCCTTTTCTTGCTCCTAAAATCAAATCACAGCTTTGCTGGGAGGAGGCTCAACACCACGCCAAGAAGATGACGCCACAGAGGTACTTCTGCAGCCCTGTTGCCTGGCTCACCCTTGACCCTTCCCAAGCAGTATGTAGGGAAGTCATGTAGTCTAGAAATGACCTGCTTTCCACAGTTATGTAACTAGTGATACTTCTTTTCCCTTACTCTGACTTCACCGTATATATCATAACTTTCTTTTCTGCTATAAATTCAAAATTCTCAGGCCCCCCATTTTCTCTTTTCTTCTCTTTTCACTTACTTCTCCTCTCTTCCCTTGCCCCAATCCCTTCCCACACTCCCCTCCCCTTCTCTCTCTCTCTCTTTCCTTAAACAGAGTCTCATGTAGCTCAAACTGGCCTCAAACTCACCATGTAGTTAAGGATGACCTTGAACTCCTGCCTCAGCATTGAGATTATAGGCATGTACTACCATGCTCTATGCAGTGCTGGGGACTGAACCATTGACTTCAATCTATGATCTGAGCTACATCCCCTTGACTGGCCTTGTTTTATTCTGGGAATGCTGTCTTTTTCTTCTCTCTGGCTTTAGTTACCTGGGTCCTACATATTAAAGCAGTAGCCTGGTGTGTGTAAAAATGTGGGTGCCATCCTCTGCATTGAAACACACAAAAAAGACTTAGTTCTAGTCTAACCTCTTCTCTTCGCCTGTCTTCTCTTCAGATTGGGATTGAAGCCAGAGTCTTGAGCTACTAGACAAGAGCTGTACCACTGAGTCACGATCTCTAGTCATCTGAAAACTTTGGGAGAGACAGGGTCTTTCCAGGCTGCTAAGCCAGCCTTGAACTCACCATTATAACAACTCCATCCTCCTGCCTCGATCCAGAATTGTGGATTTGTACCAACACACCCAACAAATTCTAACAATTCCGTACACCCTTCTCAGTCAGTAAAAGCTAAAATGCCACGTGCGTCTGATATTTTCAACCTATGCTTTTCCATTTTCTCCTGTGAATTTTAAACTACACTAAAAATTTTAAGCTACATTTGTTTGTGTGTATATATGTATACATATGTATACACACACACAGCCCACAGTGGACTTGGGGAAGTCTGAGAACAACTTTTTCAATCAATTCTCTTCTACCATTTAAATCTCAAGGATTGAACCTGGGTCATCAGGATTGGTGGTAAGTGCCTTTACCCACGGAGCCATCTTGCTAGTCCATCACCTGCAATTTAAATATTAGCAACCTGAGCTTTTTAGACTGTGAAGTTGGATGACTATATAAAGTATCAGTACATAAGTTAACCTCCTATAGTTAAGGGTAATAAAATGATTGAGATTCAAAGACAATTTTGACTAACCTCTAGTCCATGGTATTTTTTCTGACTGAAGGAGAGTTAACTTGGGTCTGGGGAGTTGGCTTAGGGTCCAGTTTGTCTGGAAACCCTGATGACCTGAGTTTGGATTCCCAGAGCTATGCAGAAGCCAGACATAGCAGCACAGGCATGTGCTAGCCCAGCATGCTCCCTGTCATGTCAGGGGATGGAATTTGTCTGTCCTCTATGGAGAACAAGTCCTTTATCTTTTTACAGCTTGCCTTTTGCTGTTTGCTCTTAACTGCTGAGCCATCTCTTCAGGTCTTTAACATCTTTAACATCTTTGAACTAAAGTATTATCTTACTCTGTCAAGTCCAAATTTCATTTTTCCCCTAGTCCTTCAGCCAGAAGTCAAGACTGAACTCACATTCTCTCTGCATCTCCTCCAGCTTTCTCCTAGCCACCAAGTCTCCCAGCTCCTCTTCCCTTAGAGACAAGCCCAGACTTCTGACCTCCCTTGGGGATTCCACGCTGGCACCCCAGTGGGCACTCCTCTACCCTACAGGTTCTACCTGCTCTGCTTTGTATTATTTAAGCAAAGTGCCATCTTCCCCACACTGAGATTACCCAGCCCTTTTGTATGTTTAAATTTGGACTCTCTCTCTCCCTCCCTGACCTTCTCTCTTTGCTTTAACCAAATGGTAATCACTCTATGTCTTCTTTGAACGCCTTTCACTTTATATGCTGGTAGACTTTCAAGGATATAAAAGTCTATTCATATTTAAAATGTATGTCTAACTACTGATGCCTTAGCTAGTTCTTAGATGCATGAATAAATGCTGTTTCTCCTGCCACCAACTGCCTATGCTCGGGGTCCACCTCTGGCCAATGGATTTGGTATAATAAATGCAAATGTATTTTAAAGTTGTTTTATACTGTTTTAATGTATTACTGACTCTAGAAGCAAGTTACTGTTCACACCTTCTCAGACCCAGGCATGTTTTAAAGTCCAGGCTATGGTTGAACTCATAACTCAAGGTTACTAATTAAAAGTTTGTGCTTAGATAATCTTAAACCATGTGATATAACTCCAAAGATTCTTTTACATTGGGATGTATTAATTCTAGAGACATTCAATGGTTTACAGTATCAGAACTTGGTTATTATGCTCTCCCTTCACTATCAAAAGGTTAAAAATCACTGCCTCAAAAACATGTTATTTTTGCTAATGTTGCTTTAGATTTTAGACTTTAGATTTTTATAAGCTATAGACCTTTTATAAACTAAATCATACAGGAAACTGTTATGCTTTCTCTTTATGGGCTATGTTCATGACTTTTAAGGCTCCAACTTAATAAGGATAAAACCTAAAGTCCTAGTCTTTAATGATTAAGAAATGCAAGTTAATAGTTACTCATCTTATAAATGATCAAGGACCAATGTGATTGACTGCAGGAGTAAGCTTTATCCGGCCTCCTGTACATGTTTTCAAAGTTAAACAGAAAGTAAAGCTTGTCTGTTTAAATCTACTTGAGATAAACATGGTCCTGAAACACTTATCTGCAAAATATGTCATAATTACAGATAATAACATTGTGTTTAATGTTTCCAAAGTATAGTTTAGAGCAGATTACTAAAGACAGACAAAGACAGCTTAACTCAAGTATGCTGGCCCTCGATTTGGCTACAATAGATGACTTCAACCCTAGATTGTGGTATGCTAACCACAGGGAAAGACTGCCCCCAAAGCCTTGCCTGCTGCTAGGGCCTAGCCTGATCTGTGGACAAACTGGACACCCAGAGAGTAATTGTCTCACATTGCTGAAAATGAGGTGAGGTCAGTCTCTCCCATGTTCTTTCTCCACAGAAAAAGCCTCTCATCTTCTGGCCAGACTGCCTCTGCCCACATTGACAGGAAGACCCCAAGAAGGTAGTATGCTATGGACTGACTAATCATCTCTGTCATTTTGATTGGTACATAGATTCATTTAGATTACAATTTATCCTTTTCAGATCTCTGGTTATGTTGATGGCTAAACTAATGGTAGCTTGCCAACTAGAAACAGGCAATTAGTTCCTTATCCCAAGGTAATCCACCATGTTGTTTATTAGTCGATTCATTAGCTAGTTAAAAAATACTAAACACTAGATCTCTTATTTAAAAGGAAAACAGATATGCCTTGCTTCTAGGCCCAGATAGTTATAAAACAATTTATATAAAAAGAATAAAAAAATGCTTCAGAGTTCTTCCTGTTGCTATGCTACTGTGGTATTAAGACTGTTCAGAGCTTTGACAATAATCACTGTGGCTCTGATTTATTAATCTACCTCTGATACAACATTCCACTATACGATCCATTATCATGGTTCCGAGCTCAAGTTTTTAAAATTTCCTTTAGTTTGTCTTGTAAGTATAGGCTTAAAACTGTTTCTCATTGTGCTAGACTTACATACTTCCAGTCTTCTGGAAGCAGCTCCTCTGTAACAGAAGTCTTGGTTTCTTTGTAAACTCAGTTACGTTATGTAAATATGTTTTTGTTTTCATCCCAAGTGTGAGAGTTTAGTTAGTCTAGAGTTTGTCCACAGCTGTGAATTGTCTCCTGCAGGGTGTGGCTTTTCTTAGCTGGTAACGGCCTACCTCGTGCCATCTGCAGCACGGGGAGGGGCATGGTCCAGGACTCTGGGGGGTATAAATTTGAAAGCCCAGAAAGTGGCATGGGGCATGCAGTTTTGGTCTGTAGCAGTTTGGAGAGACCTGAGAGACGGATGGTGTGTCAGTTTGGAGCAGACAGAGAGATAGGCTTCGAGGCTCAGTGGCTTGAAGGAGTCTGCTGGCTGCATCTGCTGTTGATGGAGACTGGCATAGTCCCCAAAGAACCACTAGACCCTGAACAGCCAGGAGAAGTAAAGGTACCCTCTCAACTCACTAACCTTCTCTCTCCTACATAGGATTAGGAGGTTGGAAGGGAGGTAGAGGCTTAAACAACCCAAATAAAGCAGAGTTTTAAAATGAACACTACACCCCTCTTTCATGATGTGTCATCACACTGAAAATCAAGACCAAGTGAGCTTTTGCCCTTTCTGCTTCACGGAAGAGCGCTCATGCTTTTAACCCCAAATCATTTCCCAAACCCCTACTGTGCTATGACACAAAGATGTACATGCCTACTGCTTTTTTTCTACAATGTGTATTTCACTACCAATTGCAAACAGTGGTGATGCTAACATGTTTAAAACTCATCATCTTTTTAAACGTAAAAAGGATTCTTGTAAGCCTCAGAAAATCCATCCAAATCCATCAGATGGACTCCAGATAAGTACTGCCAATCAAAACCTAAGTTTACCACTTATTCCCTATTTCAGAGCATGGAACTCCTCCCCACCAACTACCAAAACCATGGTAAAACCGAAAGTTTCAAATGTGCACCTGAATTTTTTTTTCTCCCTAACCTACTTAACTCTGTCTTCTGCCCATATATATGTTCCAGTATCCTGTCAAGTCCAGATGTTTCCTATATCCATAACAGTACCAAAGCAGCTACCCACGGTGCTCCAGTCTAACCTTGCAGATTGTGTCAGCTGGACCTGCATATTCCCTCCCAGCTGCCGATGTCCTCAGATCCTAGACAGCAAGTAGGACAGCCTGCTCTTTCCAAACTTGGCCAGCATTTCAGCCTTTTGGCCCCTCCCCGTCACTGTCCCAATGTCAGCAGGAAGTAGTCAAAGATGATTTCTTTACCCCTTACCCACTTATTATCAACAAAATGCTAGAATGATGTACTTCAGATCTGGGACAAGAAGCTCCAGGTTCTCCCAGCATTCTTCTGTCCCTACCTGCTGCAGGGCATGGCTGCCATGGCTGGCATGGCCCGGCATACCCAGCCCTCCCCCTTTACCATATAATCTTGCTTCCCCCTCCCCTCCTCTCCCTCTCCTCTCCCCTTTTGCATGGTGGCCAAGAGCTGCTTCCAATGAACCTGCATTTATACACTTGAACTTGTCCTGCATGAGAAGCAGTCCAATGTCTTCATTCCTGCCTTGCCACCCCTTCCTAGTTCCTCATTTTTTGATTAAACGAAAATGGAGGAATGTTATTCCAGTAGCCTGCCTCTAGGCTGCCTAGCAACTTCTGATGTCATCACCTGCCAAAGCCAAGTACACACCAGGTGCATGGGGTATATGAATCCGCCTGCTACCCTGTGCGTTCTCTCTCTCATTCCCTCAGTTTCTCTTTCTTTCTCTGTCTCTCAGTTTCTCTCTGGGGTGCATCCCCCTCTCACTCTCTCCTCTTCCCCTTTTCCCCACAATAAACTTTCTTATACCAAATATGTTTCGGTAGATTCTTATTATTATAACACTATTTCTCCTTAATCAGTAATAATTTTGTTTTACTAACTCTAAGGTATCAATAATAGTTGAAAGCCAGTTTCACAACCACCCCCACCCTTAAAACAAGGCGTTATATGTCTCAGACTGGCATCCCGTTTGTTACATAGCCATGGATGATCCTGAACTTCTGATCCTCCTGCCTCCCCCTCACTAGTACCAGTATTTGTAGCACCAGCCACTGCCCCAGGTGTGTGTGGTGCTGGGGATTGAATCCAGGGCTTCTCGTACCCTAGGAAAACAGTCCAGCAACCGAGCGGCACCCCCTCCCCTGAGTTATTTTGCTTCTGCCACACAGATCTGTGAAGTCTGTGACTCAGTTAACCATCGGACTTTCTGTTTCTGAAAATAATGGGGTAGTGGTGTCCCAAGGAGTGGCGCATACATGTTAGGCAAATGCTCCACGGCTGAGCTGTAGCTCTGGGCTTTGGGTTCTTGAAATGAATCTCTGCATGTAGCCCAGATCAGTAATGAATTCGAATCCTTTTCCTCGCATCCTGAGTGCTGGGACTATAGCTATGGGCTCCTATCCCTAGATCTTGTATTCTTTTGAAAGATCTTAGAAATAGCATATGTTTGTCATTACAAACAGGTGCCCACATACATACACAATAAATAAATAAGTGCATTTTAAATATTTTAGAAATAGCATCATTAGGTTGTTAATTTGGTTATCAGAACATCAAACATCTGTCAGCCTAGAGTCTGAGAAGTCAATCCTTAAGTGTAGTATGGGGCCTTAACTGGCCCTGAAGTAGAGAGAGGACACTAACAGAGATACTGGCAAATTATAAATCTAGTTTAGTTAATAATAATGTTATAATGTTTCTCTGTGTGTGTGTGTGTGTGTGTGCTTGAGGTCAACATCAGTGTTTTCCTTACTTACTCTCCACTGTATTGTTTGAGACAGGGTCTCTCACTGAACTGGAAGTTGCTAGTTAAGCCAGGTTGGTGACCCATAGGGAGCCTCTGTCCCTACCTCCCTGAAGCTGGGGTTACAGGCTCATGCTGCCACAGTAAACTTTTCTAGTTGCTGGCAATCTGAACTCAGGTCTTAGGCTTGTTCAGAAAGGGCTTTACTGAGTGAGCCATTATCTTTGGCACTATTTTCTTAGTTTTGACAGATCTACTCTGGTAACGTAATTGGAAGTAATGGAAGAAACAGAGTAAAGGGTGCATGAAAATTCTCTGTATACTGTCTTTGCAATCTTCTTTATTATCTAAGATTATTCTAAAATAAAGAACTAAAAACAAAAGGTATCAGTTTGAGTCAATTAAAAATAACAGTACAGAATGCACAGTAATGAAGTTAACATTTCGACTTACCCTTGATATGGCTGCCTATTACACTTGGTGATACACAGATAGTAACCAAGTAAGCCAAAAACAACCAAGAATACTCCAGCTGCAATTAAGCCAGTCAGAAGGCCCATAACATCAATTTTCTCTTTGTTGACATCTTTAAAAAAAAAAACCAAACATTCAAATAAATTAATAGCACGACTGAAAAGCAGCATCCATAATAACAACACACACATTGTTAAGAATCTTGTCACTGGGAAGGGAGGGATTGGGAGGGGAGGAGGATGGAGCTACAGGAGGGATACAAAGTGAATAAAGTGTAATTAAAGAATCTTGTCATTGATAATCTTGAGACAGAGTTGCCCTATTTAGCCCTGGCTGTCCTGGAACTCACTCTGTAGACCAGGCTGGACTGGAACTCACAGAGATCCACCCACCTCTGCCTCCAGAGCGCTGGGACTAAAGGCATGCGCCACCATGTGGCCAGGAGATACCGATTTATCTTAAAGTCTTTGTGATAGAGATTCTACCTGAAAAAAAAAATGTAAGCGATATTTGTTCGTTTACATTTATATTTCTTTTTAAAAAAATATTTATTTATTGTGTGTGTGGGGGGCTTGTCAGGACACATGTGTCTACATCAGAAAACAATTTTTGAGAGTTGGTTTTTCTCCTCCTACCATGCTAGTCCTGAGAGTTGAACTCAGGTTTGATGGCAAGCATCTTTACCCACTGAGCCATCTTGCCAGCTCTTAAATAGGATTTCTTAGATACCTAATTATGTTTATTCTTTCAGTTATTTAAATAGGTCGTATTACAGGGATAATATGCAACAGTAAGTGGGATAAACATGTATTTTGCTCAGCGAGATATATTTTGGTACATTTATCAGCTGACCTTGTAGTGGTCTCCTACAGGAGGAGCCTACTGAAGAGGAATGAAAGAATCAAGGGGAAGATTAATTAAACAAGGGACCAAAACGTAGCTAGAAGGAAGAAAGGTAGAAAGAATTTTTAAAAAATTGCTTAGCAGGAACAAAATGACAATCAGATAGTTCTATTGTTCTGTAGCATGTTGGGGTAGCTATTGTTGATACTCATTGGCTATTTCAAAATAGAAGATTTTGTGTATTAGCACCTCAAAGGACAAGTGTCTGATGTGCGAGATACGCTAAGTGCCCCGATTTGATTGCCACACATTGTACATAGGTGTTAAAAGTACCACACTTTATTCCATAAATTGGTACAATTATGATCCAATTATTAAAACGAAAAGAAAGCAGCTTGAGATGACCAACCCAGGTAAGACCAAAGGCTTTCCCTTCGCCAGAAGTTACTTACTTCTCCTGCTCTCCTGTTTTTGTTTTTGTTTTGTTTTTTTTTTTGTTTTTCGGTACTGGAGACTGAGCCCAGACTTTAGTACATGCTGGGCCTGTATTCTACTGCTGATATACATCTTTAGTCCTTCTCTTCTTCCTGCTCCCAGGGTGGTGTGGGGCCTCCCAGAGCCCAGGCTGGCCTGGAATTCACTATGTAGCTGAGGAAGGTGATTAATGAGATTATAGTTGTACACCACCATACCCTGTTTTTATGCTGTCTATGTTGAGGCTCAAACCTGAGGCTTCAGGCAAGCACTCTAGCAGCTGGGCTACCTTCAGCTCTGCATGGCGTTCGTGTGTGTGTGTGTGTGTGTGTGTGTGTGTGTGTGTTTTGCTGGGGATCAAGCCTAGGGATATGGGGTTGCTAGGTAAACACTTATGACCTAAGCTTCAGCCCCAGCCCTACCTTCAACCTCATCCAGCAGTCAATCTCATTTCCGCAGGTATTATGTTCACTTGTAATGGTAACAAGAAAACCAGTTTATAAGCTGAAACTAACAGACTCCTACTTTTGTGCAAGTTTTAACTCCGCTGAGCTGCCTAAAACCCCTATTACCTCATTTCCCTACTATCTCGCCAAACTTGATTTTCAGTGTGTAAACAGACGAAGGTGGCCTCCTGTCTCCCATAGCCCAGTGTATTATTGAGAAACCATCCTCGGCATGCGTGTTGAGCAACAGCCAAACTCAAACATACAAACTGAAACATGTCACAATGGCGGGAGGTGAGGGAAGCATTACACGCCAGCAGTTTTTTGCCTCACCTGATCTTGTGGTTGGTCCTTTGACTGAATATTCCTGCCAGAATGTGATCTGAAAACAAAAGATGAAACATTTCAAGTTTATGTAATTTGTTATCATTTCATTTGTTCCCGGTGGCCTAGATTGGAGGCGGTAAGCTCTTGGCACGGGACACAGGCAGAATAGCAGTTCATTCAAGTTCCAGGGAGTGACTCACCCTGCTGTGTCTGCTGTCCGGTTAGTTGGGATCCCTAGCTACCATGTTCCCTTACCCAGCTGGGGCTCTCTCTAAGAGAGTGGGGACTGCCACATTTGAGAGGCAGCAAGAGTAGCAAATGGGGGGAGTTGAGGCTGATCATCTTTGAAAAGCAGTCCTGATTTTCTGCCCTGGGCGTGTGGGGCTCGGTTTGCTAGGAGAGTTGAGTTTACTGACTTGCAAAGTTACCCCTGCAGCAGTTTAAGTTGCATGTGCTTTGAAATAATAGAAGGTTGTTTGTTTGAGGAAGCATGATTAAATTAGAATTTTTTAAATTTTGAAAAACATAATTAAATCCTAAGAGGCACAACTACAAAGTGTCATCTTTGTTTTCTCACCTTAATACATGTAGCAATAGGAAATGAGTGGCTGGGATGGACTATGGAAGAATGAATAGTTAGGTCTTCTCACTAGGACTGAAGGATCCCTGGGGAGCTTCTTATTCAGCAAAGAGCAAAGGATGCTTGAGGAATGAGAGCAGGCAGCGGCCTTGCTCACCCACAGAGGAAGCCTAGCACTCTGGTTCCTCCAGAAGATTCCGTATTACAGCAGGCACCTGGCCACCTGTCTGCACTCTGTATTGCCTAGGCTAACAGGCAGGGTGTACTCCTATTTCAATGGAGAATTTTTAGAACATTGGGGGCTGGAGAGATGGCTCAGTAGATTAAGAACACTTGTTGCTCTTGCTGAGGACCCAGGTTCAGTTCTTAGCAACCACATGGCTCACAATCATCCCTAACTCCAGTTCTTGGGGGCTGGAAAGTCCCTTCCTCTAACCGCCTAAGGCACTTGAAAGCATGTGATGCGGACATACATGTAGACAAAACACTCATTCGCATAAAAAATAGGGAATTAATTTTTAAAGTAGCCTTTTTCTTCCTTAGGCCACGTATAGTGACTGGTGCATGCTTTTAATTCCGGCATTCAGGAGGCAGAGGCAGGAAGATCTCCACTTACTGAGACCCCCCAACTAAAAAAAAAAAAAAAATTCCTCCCTTAAGTTATACAGACAAATCAATGAAACCTTAAATACCAGAGGCCACTTTACATCCTCAGGGCCCAAAGCTAGAGAGACAGCTCAGTGGTTGAGCGGGCTTGCTCATGAAGACCAGAGCTCAGGCCCCAGCACTCAGACAATAAACAGTACATCCCCTAAACACCCTAAACTCCAACTCCTTGGAGTCTGACATTCTCTTCTAGCCTTATGTACACAGGTACCCACACCCCCACACACTATGGGAATGGTATAAGTATGCATACAGACAGAGATATACACAGAAATAAATAAAAAAAACCCTTAACATCCTCAGTGCCTGGCGCAGAGGAGTAAAATTGCTGAAATATAGATATGGGCAATTAAAAAAAAAAAATGAAAGTCACTGAGAGGAAAAGTGTGCAAAGTCTTAAAGGACTGATGCTCAAGCCAAAGGACTAACTCCAATAATGTCTTAGCAGTGTTGCTGGAGGCGGAAGCCAGGGGCTTTCTAGTGCTGTGTCCTCTGAGCCACCTTCAAATAACATCTTGAATTAAAATCCACCTGCCCTGAGACTATTTTTTAATATAATAAGCACTGAACACATGGTCAGGCCTGGTGGCACATGCCTTTAATTCCAGCACTTGAGAGGCTGAGGCAGGAGGAGCTCTGTGAGTTTGAGCGCAGTGTTTTCTACATAGGAAGTTCTAAGAAATCCAGAACTATTCAAAGAGACCATGCCTCAAAACAAAAAAACCAAACAAATTAATTAATTAATTAACTACAAAATGTTAAACACAGAACCACAGCACAGCACGTAATTTGCTAGTTACTATTAACCCAGTTAGTTAAGTACAAAGCCAACTTTAAAGGGGCTTACTTAGCATTTTAAGAAGTGGGAAGAGGCAACAGGCATATGAGTTTGATTTGGTTTAAAGCACATAGCTCTACCATGTATTTAGTTCCACTGTCTCAAAGTATAACGAAGTAGCTTTCCAGGTGGTTGACATCACTAGACAAATTACCATTTCTTCGTCGTCCCCGAGGATCTCTCTGGCTTCTTCATAATTACAGAACTCCTCATAGCACTCTCTCTCCAGGTTCCCAGGAGTGAAGAGTTCTAAATCAAATCTATTGTACAGGAGGCGACGGTGCATAAAAATGCTTGCTGCTTTTTTTGATGCAAAGACTAATAAAAATAAAAAATAAAAAAAGATTTCAAATACAATAAAGATAAGGCAGAAACTTTGTTTTTAATTGGAGAAAAAAATTATTCTCTTGGCATGAATAAAAAACTGTACCAGGCTATCCTGATTAACTTTCAGCTTGGACCCCACAAGTAGCATCTGTAAAATGGCTTCTGGGAAATGTTGGCAATTCCACCCAATACATGAATTGTTTATGCCCCAAGTTAACATAAATAAAAATATTAACATGTCAGTTATCCTTCCAGGCGATATTTTTTTCCCTGTAAATAGCAGATGAAATCACTCTATTTCCAAAGGTTGTTTCCCTGTTAATTTTCCTTCCTTCCTTTTCTTCTTTACAATGCTAGAATCCAACCCAGAGCCTTAATGATATTACTATGCTTTTTGGCATGTTTGTGTGTGTGTGTGTGTGTGTGTGTGTGTGTGTGTGTGTTGTGTTTGTGATATGTGTGCTTTTGTGTTGGTATACCTACCAAGATGGAGGCCAGAAAAAAATGTTAGGTGTCCTATCTCTCTCCATCGTATTCTTTGAGGCAGAGTTTCTCATTGAACCTGAAAATTCATAACTTTTGGCTATTCTGGCTGGCCATCAAACTCCCAGAATCCACCTGTCTCTCCTTTTACAGTGCCGGGGTCACGGGTGCACAAATGGCTATTCTTGGCTTTTACATGAGTGATGTGGACCAAAACTGAAGTTATCGGGCTTGCATAACAAGAGCTCTCACCCACTAAGCCGTCTCCCCAGCCCCAAATTAATGTTTTTATACTGAAGGTTTTATATAAGCTTCTACTGAAAGAATTCTAAACTTCCAAGTTTATAAGATTATAGGCTAATTACAAGATTAACATAGAGCCATTCAGTCCATCCCAAAGGAATAGCTGTGTCCCTCATTCGTCCTCCCCTACAGATAGGTGTCCACCATACTCTGTGGGAATTCTTCCACATTTGCTGAGAAATATAATAAGGTGGAGCATGTGAGAGGGTAAGGCAAGAGGAGCTTGAACTGAAAGTCAGCCTGGGCCACACAGCAAGATTGACAGCAAAAAAGGAGAGGGAAGGAGTAGGAATGTGACTTGTGAGTTTTGTAACCTCAGGTTAGCCATTATTATTTTTTCTTTTTGTTTTCTCTTAATTTTGCTTGGATTTTCAAGATAGGGTTTCTCTGTGTAGCCTCAGCTGTCCTGGACTTGATCTGTAGATAGGCTGGCCTTGAACTCACAGAGATCTCCCTGCCTCTGCCTCCCTGGGAGCTAGGATTACAGGCGTAAAGGGGGCAAGGCCGGCCATTATTCTTAGTGTCATAAGAATACTCATATTTTGCCCAAGATACTTTTCTATACATTAACTATCTAAGTTAGAATCTTCTAGATCTGTCTTGGCTAGTGCAGGAGTTCCTGGCCATATACGGCTAGCAACCACTAAAGAAATGGCTAGTCTGAGTTATAAATCACACGGAGAGAATTTTAGATTTCATATTGAAAAACATGTGAAAGAACTCAGGTAAGTTTTAGATTGTGTATATTTTGGAAGTGCATTATGGACATTAGGAAGAATTAAAAACATTATTAAACCTACTATTAAACAAATTAACACATTATTTCACCTACTTCTTTTTGCTTGTTATTTTATTTTTTGCTTTAATTAATTCATTTTCGAGGCAGGGTCTTCCTATGTGGTTCTGGCTGGCCTGGAACTTGTTATGTATTACAGAGCTATACCAGGAGTGCTGCGATCAAAGGTACACACCACCATGCCTGGCTTCTTTTTGCTTTTTATTTTTATTTTTTTAAAGATTTGTTTATTTTATGTATATGAGTGCTCTATATGCATATACACCTGCACGCCAGAAGAGGGCATCAGATTACGTTATAGATGGTTGTGAGCCACCATGTGGTTGCCAGGAATTGAACTCAGGACCTCTGCAAGAACAGCTAGTGTTCTTAACCGCTGAGCCATCTCTCCAACCCTCTTTTTATTTTTAAATTATGCCTATTAAAAAAAAACATTTACATGATTCACATAGTTTTTCTTTTCTTTCTTTAGGTTTTTTTGTTTTGTTTTGTTTTGTTTTGTTTTGTTTTCAAGACAGCATTTCTCTGTATAGCCCTGGCTGTCCTGGACTTCTTGCTACTTGCTTTGTAGACCAGGCTGGCCTTGAACTCACAGAGATCCACCTGCCTCTGCCTCCCATTCTTTTCTTATCATCATTCCAGGGTGTCCAGCTATTTCTTACTCTTTTTTTTTTTTTTTTTTTGGCAATGTTGGAGATTGAAGCCAGGGTCGCACGTGCTGGGATAGCACTCTACCCTGGAGCCACAGGCCTGGTCCTCGTGCCAGTTGTTCAATTAGAACAACGCAAAAGCTGTTGGAACCAAGGGGAAATGATAATGGAACAACTGGTGACAGTTGCTCTATCTCATGAGACAGAGAGGCCGGGATCCCTGGACACTCTTGTTCTTTCTCCACTGTCCTCTAGAGATTCTTTGCTCTGTCAGAGGTGGAATGACAACTTTCTGAAGCCTCCATTGCCTGCAATGGGCAAAGTAGCCAGAGAGATTGTTTAAGAAATGTTTTTTGGGCTGGAGAGATGGCTCGGAAGTTAAGAGCACTGGCTGTTCTTCCAAAGGTCCTGAGTTCAATTCCCAGCAACCACATGGTGGCTCACAACCGTCTATAAGAGGTCTGGTGCCTTCTTCTGGCCTGCAGACAGGATATTGTATAAATGATAAATAAATAAATCTTAAAAAAAAAAAAAATGTTTTAACTGGGAGTGGTGGTGCACACCTTTAATCCCAGCACTCAGGATACAGAGGCAGGCAGATCTCTGTCAGTTCCAGGACATGGAGGAAAATGTCGAGAGACCTTGTCTTGAAAAAAAGAGAAGTTTTAAATGTGTGTGTATGTGTGCAATGTATGTTTGTATAGAAATGTGTATACATGTGGGTATGCTCATGCCATGGCATGTTTGAGGACAATATTCAGGAGTCTACGTAGCAAGTTCTAGAATATCCAGGGCCACACAGACAGACCTTGTCTCAAAAAAAAAAAAAAAAAAAATCAATTTTTTTTCCAGGTATGGTGGCAAAAACCTTTAATCTCAGCACTCAGAAGGCATGGGCAAGTGACTCTCTCTGAGCTTGAGGCCAGCCTGGTCTACATGGCAAGTTCCAGGCCAATCAGGGCAACATGTCGAGACCCTGTCTGAAAATAATAAATAAAAGTAAACAATTTAAAAAAAACCTCAAACATTTTTCCTATTTTGCCTTCTCATACTTTTCTAGTATCATTCTCAGAGAGTTAATAATAATATTCCATTAAAAAAAATAAAAAGAACCCTGGGCTGGAGAGACAGCTCAGAGGTTAAGAACACCGGCTGCTCTTTCAGATGTCCTGAGTTCAATTCCCAGCAACCACGCGGTGGCTCACAACCATCTATAATGAGATCTGGTGCCCTCTTCTGGTGTGCGCAGGCGTGCATGCAGGCAGAACACTACATACATAATAAATAAATAAATAAATCTTTAACAAAACAATACAAAACCCAAAAATCCCAAACATCCGAAGGGCAATCCGGCCGCCACAGAAGAAAAGGCAAAAAGCCGCTTGTGACCCGATGTTTCTTCTATGCGGTCCCCTGTCTTTCTGGGCTCCTGTCACGTCCCCTCGGGTCTTCTGCTGCAGCTTGCGGGGCACAAAGCTGGGCACTTGCTCCACACTGGGTCTTCCCCACCTGTGTGCTTGCTGCTTTTCTGGAGCGGAACTTCCCTTTAGTCTGTTCTTTCACCTCCCTTGGGATTTAGCTCAGTGTTAATCCAATCATTATATTTTGCCGTGTGCTGCTTTTCCTTATAGCACGTAGCCCAACTTACTTTTTCCACTTAATTTTTTTCACTTAATTCACCATAATGCACATCACTTAATTCACTTAATTCATCATAATGCTCTCTTTAAAGTGTTTTTAAATTACTTGTGTGTGCCTAAGTGAGTTTATGCACACTATGTATGCGCAGGTGCCCGTAGAGGCCAGAGGGTGTCAGACCTGGAATTACAAACAGCTGCGACATGCCATGTGGGTACTGGAAACCAAACCTGGTTCCTTTGCAAGAGCAACAAATGCTCTTAACCACGGAGCCATCTCTTCAGCCTTCATGTTCTCTGCATTAGTGCAAAGGATCCACAAAAATGGAGATGCTGGTTGCTGGCATGGAAGAGAGGCCAAAAACTGATGGTGTGAACAACTTTACTTTTTTTTTTTTTTTTTAGATTTATTTATTATGTATACAGTGTCCTGCCTGCATGTCTGTCTGCAGGCCAGAAGAGGGCACCAGATCTCATTATAGATGGTTATGAGCTACCATGTGGTTGCTGGGAATTGAACTCAGGACCTTCTGAAAGAGCAGCCAGTCCTCTTAACCTCTGAGCCATCTCTCCAGCCCCAAATTTACCTTTCTTAATTGCTGGAAAGCACTCTTGGATTTATATTCTTTAATCTCTCTATCTCTCTATCTAATCTATTTAGAGAGAGAGAGACTATATGTGAGAGAGAGAGAGAAAGGGAGAGAGAGCAAGAGCAAGCAGACTATACCACATACGTGTATGAGTACAAATGTACAGAGGCAAGAAGGGGTATGTGATGTCCTTTCTATCTCTTAGCCTATTCCCTTGAAGCAGGGTTTTGCCCTGAACCTAGAGGATTCATATTTTCTCTGCTAGGCCTAAAGCCACCAGGCTTCAGCTATCCTCCTGTCTGCCCAACTAAGAGCTGGATTTACATGTGTAGAGGCTTGTTTTGTGGGTGTTAGGATCTGAACTCAGGTCCTCGTGATTGTACAGCAAGCTCTCTTAACCATGTCTCAGCCTTTACACTCAGACCTAAGTTCTACAAGTAGAAGCAATTCATAGGAAAAGCTTGTATAATTCAACCTGGCAGAGGGTTAAAGAGGAAACTGGTGAGGAAGCAGTTTAGAGCCTGCCCAGCTCCACTTTGTAAGCCTGCTGTGCGTTGCTACTTGTCATATAAGCTTAGATTTTTACATTTTACTGGCTAAAGAGATAGTGCCAATACAGGCATGGTGGCTCATTGCTCAATCTCAGCACTTGGAAGGCTGAGGCAGGGATCAATTACCATGCCTGTGGAATAGCCTGGGTTATAGAGTGAGATCATAGCTTACTTTGCAAAACAAAACAGAGTAAAAAGAAGCACTGCTAACTCTCCCATAGACAGTTCATCATCCAACTCATGAATACCCTTCTACCTGACTGGAGAGCTACTTTTGAAAAGCGTGTTTCTGTGTACCCCAAGCTGGCCTGGAACTCACTATTGTAGCCAAGGCTGGCTTTGAATCCACTAAGATTCTCCTAAATTCTGAGCTTATAGGTGTGTGCCACCACACCAGGCTATTAAAAATACTTTTAATTAGAAAACAAAGGAAAAAGAGCTACAAACATTTTTACTTTTCCTGAAGTGATATTTATGACCGTGTCATAAATACAATGTATGATTAATCATGACATTGCAGCTGAACTCCACTTAAACGTGCCTTCCTAGATCTGCAGTTTGCCACTCCTCTTGAGTGTGAAGGTACCAATTCTGTCAGTGGCTAACCTTATACACGGCCTTCAGGGCCAGCTCACGTTTTTTCCTGCCTTCCTCGTGACCTCAGGAGAAACAATGTTGAATTTGCTCCTCTTTGGAAAGCAGCAAACTTCCCTGGAGAGCTCAGGGTTCCCAGTGAGAGCTGCTACCTTCCTTTCCCTTGACCACTGTCTGTGTGTATGTGCTGGGGTTGGGGCGGGGGGGGGGGGGGCGCACTGCCTTTTGAGCCTGTATTTGTCCTGTCCTGAGTTCTCCAAAGAGGCTGGCTGTCCACGAAGTCCATTGTTACAGTTCTGCTACTCTGATATTCCATTCTTCTCTTCTGTTTCCTAAATAAGAGCCTCTGCATGAACACTGCCCTAAGATGTTTAGCAGAACCCTGCTGGAGGTTCCCTTTCCCAGCCCCAGTTTCAGCGGTACTTACTTCCATGTTTATAATCTCACTTTTTAGAGTTTCAGGTCAACTGATGTCTGAAAACATGGACTGGAAACACTGCACGGCACTCTGAGGAACATGACAGACTCTCCTGCCGTTTCACTTAGTTCTGTCCAGACTGTGAACCACCCCTTTGTTCACAGTATCCACAGAATATGCACCACCTGCCCATCAGTCATTTAACAGTGACTTTTGAACAGACCACATCTGGTGGCATGCTGGGTTTATCCCTAGGTTTCAGTATATTTTGGGTATCTGCTGGAGAATTGAAATGAAGATAATGGAAGGGATACTGTGCCTTCAACATTTCCATTTACTCGGTCTCATTTGTAGATGGGAAGCTTTGCAAGGCTCTCCCAGCATGAGCATCTGCCACTTACTCTCTTCTGTTTTCAGGGTCCTCTGTTCCCATCTCCGCTTACTAGGAGTACCCGTTTGCCCAGCCATGCCGGAACAAGAGTTCCTCAGAGACAAGGAGAGGCCCCTCTGTGTCTCCAGCAGCCCCTCCCCGCAGCATGCGCTTACATATGGCTCCTGACTGGTTTTCCCTTCCCACAAACTTCTGTGGCCTTCTGCACTTGTGTCTGCCTTCTCCACCACTTTATGTTTGTGACAGTAACTCCGACACCTACCATGTGGATGAATGCACTCACCATCATCCCAGAGGCTGTGTCTTACTGAGCATGGGCCACCACCACAGGTGAATTTATGGATTATGGGTGGCTCGGAAGGCTCAGGAAGGATCCCTTTCATTCTAAACACCTCTCTGTTTCACACTGGCCTATCCAATTGCCTAGAATTTTGCCACCAGAATTTGATTCCTTTATTCCCCTTTCCTAACTCACACACTCTCACAAACACACAACCACACGCTTGCATGTGCGTGAGGGAAGTACACCTCATCATTAAGAAGCCTTTTAGGGTATTAGTAAGCGATCCTACTCAAGTGAAAATGAACTGAGAACTGGATCTGATAAAAAAAAAAAAAAGGCATAAGGGACAGGTGTGTGAGTAAATTCAGAGTGCTGAAGGCAAAACACAATGACTACATAGGGAGAAGGATGCAGAGAGCCTAGGGCTTTCCTCTCCCCGCCCCCCCCCCCCCTTTCTGGTTTTGCTAGGTTAAGGCTTTTAAAACTGAAGCCGGAACCAATCTGTGTGTGACCTGTAACCGAAAATTCTGGGCTAGCAAGCCACATAATCTCTCAGCCATCTGCCTTTATCTTGACAGCCTTTGAAAAAAAAAATCACCAGCAGGGTCATTCTGCCTCCCCGTCCCATCATTCCACAGAGTAAGTAGGTCAAGGCTATGAGGGTAGAGTTCCTTGCTCAAGGTCTCACAAGTCCAGACTAGGGGACAGGATGTCGCTCCGTGGCAGAGCACTTGTCTGGGGGTGGGGGGACGATCTCCCAGCGGGGCACAAACGAGTCCTGACAAGAGTCTGGCCTCTCTGTCAGTCTCTCCAAGCAGCCGCGCTCTTTATAACCAACACACAGCTTCATCCAGGAAAAGGCAACTCGCTGATTTTCAGACTTCAGAAACAGGCTTTCAAGTCAGCTAACCACAAACCAGGTGTTAAAACATCTATTTATCAAGGGGAACCCGGAGATAAGTTTGTACATAATTGTAGTTTAAAAACCCACAAGCCTAAACAAGAAAGCCACAAATTAAAACAGAGGCTACGCTGTTGCTCTGTGGTTCGCGGGGGCGTGTAATTCCCCACATACACACTTTGACTTAAGATCTATAAAGTAGACGGCTTCTGGTGTCCACCCAATCGGCTTTACTTACCTCCTTCTGGGGCATGTTCAGCATTCTTCAGGCTTCTTGTATGAGGAACCGCGAGGGTAAGTCTGGGCAGCTGGCTGAGTACCACCAGAAGCAGAAACATAGTCCAGCAGCAACTGCCAAACAAACTAAAACAAAAGTAACAAAGACCCATTAAAAAAAGAAGAAGAAGCCGGTCACAGCCGGTTGGGTTTGAGTTGGAACTGAGTCAACAACCTGTCGTACTCAAAAGCCGCCTTGACACTGCGCCCCACGCGCGGTTTTCAATCTCTCGGAGCCGAGGGCAGGCGGCACCCCCGGAGCGCCTGGGACCAGAAGAGGCTCCCCGGGATCTGCGGAGGAGAGGGGTCGGACGCTGGTCCGCGCAGACCGGCAGGCCAGCTAGGTGTCGGAACGCCACCGGCCGAGGTGTCCCTTGGAGGGACCGACCCCCTTCCCCCGCTCTGCCTCGCCCCCCGGTGCCGCACACCTGCGTCCTCGGGCGCGCGTTCCAGCAGCCCCTGGGCGGGAGCCGAGCTGCCTGCTCGTCCCGGAGGCGGCCTGGTCCTGCCTGGCTGATGTCGGCGACAGTCGGAGCCTGGCCCTTGGCGGCGGCGCCGGGGTGACACCAGCACGCGGAGGAGGCGCCTGGGATCCGCGTAGGGGCGCTCGGGGAACGCGCGCCTCCCCGGGCTCAGCTTGTGTCCCCGGGGCCGCTCCCACCGCGGCGGGACACGGAGGGGAGGCGGGTCTTCACCTGGCGGCCCTCCTCCTCCTCCGCTCGGCCTCGGTCCCCAGCCCTCCCCGACCAACCGGGACGCTCTCGGTTCCCAGGCCGATCAGATCGCCCCAGGCGCATCGGGCGTTTTCCCAGTGCAGACGGGAAACTTGGGGGCCCGAGGTTACCTTCGGTCAGCTGTTCTCCCAGGGTGGTCCAGGGGTGAGAACGCAGGATTCATCCGGGGAAAATACACTTCGTTGGGGATTGGCATTGTCACGTGACCCAACAAATTACTCAATTACCTCAGTTCTCAGATGTGTTTCAACAGATCTGGGATGTCTGCAAAATGCTTTCAAGATGTCTCCGGGTCAAATTTGTTTCCACGATAACAAAGCACGGTTTCCACCTCTTTTACTTTCATTTTTTTTTTCCTCGAGTTTAGAGTGGAAGTTTCCAGGAGCTGTAAAACACCAATGGCTGAACACTTGGCGATGTTTAGTATCTTCCACACTGCTGGCTTAGTCGCTTAGATTTTATCAAATTTAATAAATCGTGCTTGTTCTCAGTATATTTCTGCGTTTATTAGGTATCTTCAGTCATAGCTACCCGGACAGCTAATAAACTTTATTCCTCTTGAACAAGTAATCTTAGATTTTAAACTTTTTGTGTTTTTGCTGTTGTGGTTGTTTGTTTTTCAGAAACAGAAAGAGCAGTAAGCATCCTTCGTTGTCATGAGATGAAGTAAAATTTTTGAGAATGTCTCTGTTTTAAAATATTATGTGAGAGATATAATTAGAAATAACTCTAGAGGCCCTGAGCTCACGGTGAGGGGATGAAGACTGGGAGGGAGACAGTGTATCGCCGCATCCTTCATGTCCAAAGAACATGCTCTGTGACTCTTGGGAGCGGTATTGTAAGTTCTGTTCTTTGGCCAGCGGAGTCTGGAACTTGGGGCAGTTGAAACAACAAAATGAAACACCATCTTTGACTCCTTTCTAGTCTTCAGTTAATTCACTTTTCACCAAATTTGTTTTTCTTCCCCACGAGGCTATTATCTATTTTATTCCGATTAATGGAGTAAAGTAAAAAATTTCCAGGTTGTTCTGCAGACATTGTTTTTGTTTCCTTCTAGCAGTAACCAAGCCCCCATACTCTTTCCCTCTGCATGTTGAGGTTCAAGCGGTCTAGAGAAAAGAGTCCGCTCTTCCCCCTTATTTAAGCAGTTGAGATCAGACTTTGGAGAAGCTAGAAATACCTTATTCTTGAGTACAGGAACCGGAAATACCTCTCTCGAAACACCCGTTCTCCCGCTTTCTCAATTTAACCGCCGGAAGCCCTGGCAATAGAGGGATAAACACCATTTTCCTTTCGGGAGAACTGGATCTTTCTGGGATCTGAATCTAAGAATGCAGACCTGTCAGGTCCTCCCAGGGCAAGGGCAGATTTCTTTACTTCCGCTCTCAGAAAAGGGGCCTCCTTGTTATTCTATCTGGTGCATTTTGATACGTGGCAATACTTATTGTCATGTAGAAGTGCTTCACACTACTTATTTATCATTTATTTATTTATTTATTTATTTATTTGTTTGTTTGTTTGTTTGTTTATTTATTTAGGGGTTATTTAAGACGGGGTTTCTCAGTGTAGCCCTGGCGGTCCTAGAACGGCCTCTGCCTCTTGAGTGCTGAGGTTAAAGCTGTGCATAGCGCCTGCAGCCGCCACCACCCAGCCACACTTTTTAAGATTTTTTTTTTGAAGTTGACTTTTTAAAAAAATAATTTATCTAATATTATTTTTTGGTGTGTGTGCAATGGAGTGAGAGTATCAAATTCCCTGGAACTTGCGTTACAGACAGATGTGAGCTGCCATGTGGGAATTGAACCCAGGTCCTCTGGAGGAGCAGCCAGTGCTCTTAACTGCTAAGCCATCTTTCCAGCCGTCTCCCTCTTGCTTTTTATTTTTATTTTTTTCCGGACTGTTTTTTCAAAGGACAGTTTATTAATTCTTTGCGAGTTTCATATAATGTATCTTGATGGTATTCACCTCTCCTTCCGCAACTCTTCCCATATGGACCCTCGCCACTCCACCCACCCAGCTACTCCTCCTGGTAGGGTTTTCCTGCCTTATCAGGAATCACAAGTCATTAAAGAAAGCTGACAAATGCCGAATGCTTCTCAGCTAGCGCTCCGCTTTGGAAGGAAGGTTTTGTATTTGCTGTCAGCCTCACACTATTTTAGGGAGAGGCAAATAGTGAGAAGTTTCCTGCCGTGAAGTCAGCAAACGGGAATCTGAGAGCATTCCTTGGTGGAATAAGTCCACCCACACCAATGGAAAGCTGGGCTCGTACAAATGAAGCTTTGTGCCCACATTAAACATCAGGATTTAAGGACTGACTGTGAGGGGAGTCAGGAATGACAGGCCGCTGCGTTTCCTTTTTGATATGGGTCCACTGTGAAACTGGAAGTTTTTCAGAGGTTAGCAGAGAAGGGCGGGAGGAGGAGGGGACAGGAAGGAGAGAGCTAGCAGCAGACCCTTAATTTCTTTTGTTTACTTTCTGCATTTCATTTTTTATTTTACTATTTTCTTATAATCACAGTATTCTTAGACCTTTTTCCCTAAAGTATTTTAAGTTCTTTCCTAGATAGAGAACTTTCTCTGGCCATCTGTGGAGCTGGGCCAGGTCCTCTGATTCTCATTTCACACAGAGGGATGTTGAAGCACAGAGAAGCCAATGACCCTGCCTGGTGCTTCCTTTGAATTACTAAGCAATGAAGGGCAATGGGTAAAGAATTGTTTAATTTCAAAGGAAATAAGGAAAAAAAAATGGAGGAATGAGATTAATGGACTTGGAAGATGTATTAACGCATCTCTGGGTTTGAGCACTTACACACCCGCCCACTTACCTATGTGAATTCAAGAATGAAATGGAAACTGGCTTCTGTGTGGGCATGAGGATGGACTCAAGGGCTGTGACAGGAAATGTTTAGGTCTCGGTCAGGAAGCTCTTCTGTGTAAGGTCACATTCACTTCCTTAGAGACACATGGCTGACTGTGGCACTGGAATGCCTGGGATAGGAGAGAACTGATGTTTCTGTGACATTTAGCCTTGACATTTCAACAGCAATTGGCTGCTGTTTTAGTTTATCCCAGCAAAATCAGGGAGCAGAAAAGAAAGGGCTTCTACTCCTCAATGTTAATTATGTTTGTGTATGCAGGTGTTTTTCAGTTATCGAATAGAGGCTGCTTTAAACATTTGTGTGGAGCCCACTTGGGAAGCTTTTGACAGAGTTTAGATTCAATTCCATCACTGAAGAACAGTGATTATTGATAGCAAAGTAACTCAATAAAATCAAGAACCCTGAGAAATGTCTTCTAGTTCCTCTCATGGTCCATGAGGAGAATTATTTGTTTCGATTAAAACAAACAAAAAGCCTATATTTCTTCCAAGGTACCCAGGAACCTGAAAATGGTGTGGTTCTAAGCTGCCCCCAGGGCCCAGTGACAAGGACTTTTGTCACAGTTTGTCATAGAGCTGTCATTGTGTGTGTGGACTTTTTTTTACAGCTGTAATTAATTAGTTCATTACTCATCACTCACTTATCATAAGCTTGCTGTCTGCTATCTTCTTTCTTTCTGTCGTTTGTTGTATGCTTGTTTTCACTCTACAGCCCTGGCTGGCCTTCCTTTCCAATCTTGGTCCTTCTCAAAACTGGGGTGACAGGTGTTCATCACCGCTCACTCCCGCTGCCACACAACTCTCCTGGCTCCTTTTGCTAGCTCATCTTCAAGTAATCATAATATTCCACATGAGAAGATTTTTTTTTTTTTCTGTGCAAATTTTATGGAGAACCATTTGTATTTAAGCCACACTTTTCGTATAAGACACGTACAGGAAATGAAACAAATCATGCGTTTCCACCTGTAACTTAAAGCGTTGAAGAGTTAGCGTGGTGAGAGAAGCAGCTTGCTAGTCCGTCACTCGTCTACCTTTGGAAGGTGCTGAGCTCTATTCTCAGCACCAATAGGGTGAGAAGAAAGAACCTAGTAAACACTTGTAATCTCAACTAATCTGAAAGCTGAGGCAGGAAGATCATGAGCTTGAAGTCAGCCTGGGCAACATAGCTGCGCAACGCAAAAGCAGTGGTCATGGAACTTCTACTGATTGAAACACACACACACACATCACACAGATACACACACAAACAGTAACACATCACACACACATACATACATACACAGACACATGCATGAGGGCGTGCACACACAAACACACAGACACAGACACTCACATATACATACAGACAGATACACACACACACAAACAAACACATGCACGGATACAGAAACACACACACACACACACAAAGAACAGAAAGACAAACATTATGCAGCATTGCTTCCAGAAAATGCACAAACAGGATTCCCTTCGTTTTCTTTGAGTCAGTCCTGTGTGGTTTCACCTAGCATCCTGTCTCCAAGCTTTGAAATGTTGAACTAGAGAGTGTAGATTTCCAATAATTTGCCAATTATTCTTCCCACTCTAAACAATCTTAAATTACCAACTTTTTATTGTAATTTGGGATTTTTTTTTCTTCATTGTTGTTTTTTGTTTTTTGACATAGGATTTTACTGTGTACCCCAGGCTGGCCTTGAATGCTGAAGGAATTTTCCTGCCCTAGATGAGTGCTGGGGTTATAGGCTAGCACCACAATATGCGGCGTAATTAAGAATTTCAACTATTTTTTTTCAGTTGTTCTAATTTATATATTTACAGAAAAGATTCTTCTTTTCAGAACTTAGAATTTAAAAACATAGAGCATATTGATTTATCATTTTTCAGAACAATGTCAGCCAGCAGTGGTGGCTTACTCCCTTAATTCCAGCACTTGGGAGGCAGAGGCAGGCATGGCCAGCCTGTTCTACAGATAGAGTTTTAAGCCAGTCAGTGGCACACAGTATCACTGTATCAAAAAACAAAACAAAATAAAACACCAAAACAAATAAGCCCTGTTCTTTTAATGTAAATTTTTGTTTTGTTTTACTTTTTGAGACAGGGTTTTTCTGTGTAGGCCTGCCTGTTCTGGAATTCACTCTGTAGACCAGGCTCTGGCCTCGAACTCACAGAGATTGGACTGCTTCTGCCTCCCAAGTGCTGGGGTTAATGGCCTGTGTTACCACCGCCTGGCTTAAATTTAAAATATTTTGTGTATGAGCGCTTTGCCCGGGTATATGTCTTTGCATCACACATGTGTCTGGAGTCTACAGATACTAGCAGAGGGCGTCTGGATCCCCTGGAAATGGAGTTTTAGACAGTCATGAGCTGGTGTCTGGGTACTGGGAACTGAGCACAGGTCCTCTAGAAAAACAGTCCCTGAGTTTAACCATTGTGCCATCTCTCCATTGTTTTTAATGTCCCCTTCTCTTTCTGTTTTTGTATATTCCTTTTTCCCTCGTCCCAATTTTAACTTTTTCTTTCTCTTTTTATTCCTTTGAATCTTTTAAAAGTCGTCCTGACAAACATTCTTAGGATTGTTCTTTTTTCTCTCTCCGTGTGCCTGCCTGCCCACCTGCCTGCCTGTTGGTTCTGATGTTGGGGTTCACTCCGGGGCTTCACGCATGCTACACTTACTCTTTACCACAGAGTTGCATCCCGGCATCGCCATCCTTGCCCTTTCTAAGTATCTGTGTAAATTTCTTAGCTTGAACCATCTGAAACTACCACTTTCTGTACATGGAAAGTAAAAGCCAAAATACAACAGTCAAACATTTGTAATTTCACATGGTTTAACCTTAGAGTTTTCCTTAGCACTCAACATTTGCCGAACGGATGACTCAGCAAAGCCTTTTCTGATGAAACTACTGTAGGAAATTTGTGTTTTAGAGCCCAGGAGTCTAGATTAAATTAGAAAACTTTGTATCAACTGTGAACTCAGAATCTTTGTGTGTGTGTGTGTGTGTGTGTGTGTGTGTGTGTGTGTGTGTGTGCGCAAACATTACAGGCGACCATCAAATTTGCCATCACCCTGCTTCTACCCCCAGAATGCAGGGGTTGTAAGCCTGTGCCACCACAGCTGGACACAGAGGCTGTAATCGCAGTTATAACACATTTACTGGTTCCTTCTTTCCATCATCCTTCGTGTCAGTGCGATACAGGGGAAGGCTCAGGATTGTCTTGTGGTCCCCTTCCTCGGTGCTGTTCTCTAGGGATTTGAATGGCAGAGTGAACAAAGTTAGATGCTCACGTCTTCCTGTGAGCATCTGTGTATGTACATACGCAGAGTAGCATTTCACAAAAGCTGACCTATTCAAAAAGAGAGAAAAGGCTTGTTTCCATATCACAGGCATCGGAAGGAAGGTTAGGGTTCTAAAAATGAATTGTTGTTTCAGTCTCATTAGCAGTAATTTGGCATGTCCGCACTTCCCAAACCGTTCCCTCTGGCATTCTGCTATCCTCAGCAGGCCTCAGAACTTTCAGAGTGTTGAAATAATGGCAGAGGCTTGGAAAAAAAAAAAAAAAGAGTCTTCCTAATTAGGGAAAACATTGAAGTCTCCTGAGTTGCTAGGATTGCTGACCCCATCCGGGGAGGATTTTGACTTCAAGATGCTTTTAGTATTTTAATATGGTACCTCATAAGCCTTTCGCTTCTAACAAATCAAATGAGATCTTTGTCTAATGCACTGGCAACAGGTGCAGAGATGGTGAGAGCTTAGTTTAAGGAAATTGGGCAAATGAATTAGGAGGGACGATGAAACCAGGGTTTCTGGTTTCTACCTCAGTAGAATTTCGACTTCACCCCCTTGACATTTGATTTCTATTTAATCATTCAGTCATTGCTCTTGCGATTCATGTCTTATGAATCATGAAGAGAGGCTTTTGTTCCCTTTCAGTCACACACAAAAAAAGGTGAAATTCAAGCTCTAACTTTGACATGGGCATCACCCTTTCATGCTAGGAAGGACATACTTTATATTTTTATTTTAAAAAGAAAACCCCACGTATTTGATATCAGAGCAACTGGACATTTGAAAGAAAGACATCAAATAATATAGAAGGACTATTAGAAGGATACGTTTCCTAAAATAAAACTATTAGAGTAAGTTTTATAAGTCATACTTTTTAAAGAGTTATTTATTTTAGGTCCGTGGTTGTTTCAGCTGTATGTATGTATGTATAGCACATACATGCCTAGTTCCTGTAGAAGGTGCTGGATCCCCGTGGAGCTGGAATTATGAACAGTTCTGAACCTCCACGTGAGTGCTGGGAATCAAACCCCAGGCATCTATTTCCTGGAACAAGTGCTGAGCTACCTCTCCAGCCCTAAGGGAAAGTTTTGCAGAGCTCACACATTTTAAAACCAACTCTGAAGAACTGGTTTGTTTTGTTTCCTTGGGTTCTTGAAACAGGGTCTCATTACATAGCTCTGGCTGGCCTGAACTTGCTATGCAGACAGGGCTGGCCTCAAACTCAGAGGTCTGCCTGCCTCTCCCCCCTGGAGTGCTGGGATTAAAGGCTTGCATCACCAGGCCTACCTGAAAAAGGGTTAAAATGGTTATGTTACAGGAAAATTTGCTCTGTGATCCCTTGGACACATTTACTATTGTAACTATTTTTTTTTTGTATAGCATCTGTTGCGATGCCAAAGGTTCTAAAATGACAAGTTTTTATTTTTACTATTTTACTTTTTTTATGTTTCAAACCTGGGACAAATGGCTGAGGTACCTATTTCACATCTAAAAGTGGGCCTAGCCATCAAGTTCTCCCAGCATTCCTCAGTACCGGGTTTGGTTGGCATACCCCACCCTCTACCCCGAACTCTTTAGCCCAGGGGCTGGCTGCCCATGCCCCAGAGGCTCTTCCCTGTATAACCCAGCCATCTTGGTTACCCATCCCTTTTGTACCTTTGGCCTGCTGGCTGCTGCACATGGTTCCTTTCTCTGCCTTCCTCCTTACCCTTCCCCATCTCCCACATGGCCCAGCTCAGCTTGTCATAAGCACTATGGACTCTCCCAGATGTCTCTTGCTGGCTGTGCTCTTCCTTCTATCTATAATAAACATTCTCCACCATCCCTAGGAGCAGTCATGTCCTTTTCTTTCCTTATTATTATTATTTTTTCATTCAATTTTATGTGAATGGATGTTTCACCTTCATGATGTCTGTGTATTTCTTTGTGCGTGGTGCTAGTGCTAGAAGATGGTGTTAGATTCCCCCGGAGTTACAGAGGATTGGAAGCTCCCATGTGGGTGCTGGGATTTAACCCAGCTCCTTAGGAAAAGTAAAAAGCCAGTTCTCTAAGCTACTGAACTGTCTCTCCAGCCTTTCCAAATGTGTCTTAAGACACATTTTTAGTAGCCACTTGAAAATAAATTCCAGATGGCTTTAAGAATTTAATTAATAAATGAAAGAAAATTGGAGAACAAATGAAATACAAGAAGAAAATTGTGTGTGACTATTCTCTGAGCAAAACAACTACCTTCTTGAGGAGTTCAGGTGTGCTTATAAAATGATTATTCCACCTGGTCTTTTCGATTGTTATATTCCCCTATAGAGTAGTGGGAAGGGGGGAGGTAACAAGATTCTCCTCTGAGTATCGAGACACTCCCTATGACCTATTGTATGTGACTTTGCTACAATTGTCTGAGGCTTCAGGGAGGGGCTGGAGTAGGTAGGCCAGACAGACTGGGGGACAGTGTCCACCTATGCAGTCACACAGAAGCTCTCGTCTCTCCTGAGTTAAGGCTTTCCAGGTGTGGCCTTTGGGGGAGGAGCACCCATACCTTTGTAAGTCATCCCTTCTAAGCTGTGCAGGCAGTAAACTCATTGGCTTCCCATCAACTTTGGTGGAATTGTGCTTGGTTTGGCACCCTGGAAAAAGGGGTGGGTGTTCTTACATCTCTCCGAAGGAAGAAATTTGAGCAACAAAATGCAAGTCACTAATACTCTTCACATACATAGAAGCAAAATTCTGATAATAAGAGCAAAAGAAAAATATCAAGGAAAGCAAAAATTGATTTTACCTCATAAATATGCTTAGGTTATATAATTAACCACTAAAACAAATGATATATAGAAAATCTTAGCATCATGTATGAGAAATGAAGGGTTCAGCTGAAGAGTCTTTAAAGGACAGAATCAAGAAGTTAAGTGGTTAAGAGAGCTTGTTACTCTTGCAGAGGATCAAGAGTTCCGTTCCCAGCACCACAGCTGCCTATAACTCTAACTCCAGGGCACGGTCTTTTCTAGCCTCCATGGGCATGCGCGTGCTTGAGAGCACACACACACACACACACACACACACACACACACACACACATAGCATATACATACAAATAAATAAATTATAAAATAAATCTCAAAAAGTATAACAAGACAGGCATTGTGACACATACCTTTAATCCCAGCACTTAGGAGGTAGAGACAGATGGGTCTCTGTGAGTTTGAGGCCAGCCTGCTCTACAAAGCAAGTTCCAGGCTTATGAACAAATGGACAACTCATAAAACAATAAAGGGAAATCATCAATAAAATTACGAAATTGTAATCTTTTATGGTAAAAAAAAAAAAGAGCCAAACAAACATTCATTTTTACTGCTTTGCTTGATGTGGAAAAGAGTGGGCTGGGAAGGGTGTGGCTACAGGACACTCAGAGTTCAGTGCTGGTAGAACCACCTCAGAAAGCAGCTGTGCACTTCAGTAACTGTGGGGGTTTTGCTCTTGGGTACCTCAGCATTGCCTCATCCGTTCCAGTGACTTAACCATTGCAGTTTCTCGACAATTTCCTTAGGCAGCTCGTGAGTCACTGTTTAATTACAGACCCCACACTTCTTCAGTTCATTCTGTACTTCACATTGTCGTCATTTTCCAGGCAAGCTCAAAATTGTTCTACTTCATTCATGAATTAAAGAAAAAAAAAAAATTACAGAGGGACCTCCATAAAATTTAGTTAGTCCAATCCTGGCCTGCATGGATCTTCAAAAAATTAAATATTTTTCATCAGCCTAGTTTGTTGGCAAAGGTTGAGATCCCAGTACTTAGAACTGATAACTTTTTAGGCCAGCATGATCTACATAGCAAGCTCCAGGACAGCTGAGGCTTCAGACCTGCCTCAGAACAATCAATCAATCAATCAAACAAACAAACAAACAAACCTTACCTCTAAAACTCCAAGACTCAAAAAAAAAAAAAACCAAGCAAAACTTTTATCATTTTTATTGGAAAAGCAATAGTTACAGTTAGCACAGAAGGAAAAGGGGGGGGAGGACAAAAATGCCAAGTCTAAGTATGCTAGTTGGAGGTGATCATTCCAGGCCTTTGCTAGTTATAACACATTCAAATTAACCTCCGGAAGGGATTATACATGTTTGTGTAACAAAAATGACAAAGGAGAACATGATTTCCCACGTCAGTGTGGGACCTTAATACCTGTGTGTGCACAGGTGTGTTGTCGGTAATGTCTCTCCTTGAGTCCAGAGCTCACCAATTCCGTTACTCTAGCTATCTAGTACTCCTGAGGCAGAGACAGGCGACTCCTCTGGGGCGAGCTGGCTACCCTATCCTTCCCTGAAGAGTAATAGAC
Source organism: Psammomys obesus (assembly GCF_907164565.1). NCBI lineage: Eukaryota > Metazoa > Chordata > Mammalia > Rodentia > Muridae > Psammomys > Psammomys obesus. The sequence goes on along the minus strand of NW_026585504.1, from coordinate 29,919,725 downwards.
AGTTGTTAATGACGGCCAGGGGAGAGGAGCCACCAGTAAGTCACCCTTATTCAAGTAAATGCCCCCTATTCATGTTCGTGCAAATACTCGTAAATTAAACACAGTGGGTCACACAGATTGGGAAAAGCAGGGGCAGGAGAAAGAAAGTAGGAGGAGAACTTGAGAAGAAGGAGCAGTTTAGTGAGAGGAAGAGGAGGGTGAAAGAGGATAACGGGAAGGAAAATAATCAAAATGTATTATATGTATGTATGAAATTGTGAAAGAAAAAAGATAAATAGATTTGTTTTAAGTAGGTACTTGATTTTGCTAGGGATGAAAGCAAAAGCCTGGAGCAATTATATATAATATGTAAATGTATATTTATATGTAATATATATAATTTAAGAATCTATATTTAAACATAGACTCTGTCTATTTGTAGTACTCTTTTGAGTTCTCCATCAGCACTTGCTGCAAACTGTATTTGCAGCTGTGACCCATGTTTGCCCCTTGCTCTGGTGCTGGGGACCCGAGACTGAACTGAGGGCCTCGCATAGGCCAGGCCAGTGCAGTGTGCTATCTTTAGCTTTCATGATTGCACTTCTGGCTTTAGTGGGGTCTAGCCTATTCTTGGAATTTTTGTAGAGGAATAAATGATCGTTTCCTGATTTGTTGTGTGCAAATTATAATCTATTATTTAGATGGGTTACTTACTTTCATCTTTTCATTAAGACCATATTTAAATACAGTACCCTTCTGAAAAATCGTTTTTCTAAAAATGATTTTTCTTAAATTTCTGTAGGACTTAAAGACAAATGGCAATATAAGTAACATTTTTCTTTTCTTTTTTTCTGTTTTTTTCTTTTTCTTTTTTTTTTTTTTTTTTTGAGACAGGGTTTCTCTGCGTAGCCTTGGCTGTTCTGGACTCACTTTGTAGACCAGGCTGGCTTCAAACTCACAGTGATCCTCCTGCCTCTGCCTCCTGAGTGCTGGGAGTACAGGCATGCGCTACCATGCCCCACCCATTTTTCTTTTCTTTAAAAATTTTTATTTACTCATTTATTTACTTAGAGTTTTGTTGTTGTTGTTTGAAACAAGGTCTTGATATACAGTTTGGCTGGCCTGACATTTTTTTATTTTTTATTTTTTGGTGGTAATCGGGATTTGAACACAGGGTTTTGAACATGCTGGGTTGGGGCTGCATTGAGCTAAAGCTTTACCTGATGGTTTTTTGAATAATGAGCCTCATTATACAACTCAGGTTAGCCTCCAACTTCCATTCTTCCTGCCTCAGTTTCCTGATGTGTGATTACAGGCTTGTGCCAACAAGGTGCTTTGTTTTGTTTTAATTGATATAAAATTTACATATGCAAGCCAGTATTATGTCATTTTAAATGCACAGTTTAATGCCCAGTCTGTTCACAACCCTATCACTATCACCTGGAACATTTCGATTTCCCCCAACAACTACTAATTTACTTTCTTTCTGTATGGAGTTGCCTTTTCTGCATATTTCATATAAATGGCATCGTGTAATATGTGGTCTTAATAACTTACTTTGTTCAGCGTTTATTTCAAAGTTCATACATGCTCCAGCATGTGTCAATACTTTCCTTTTTAGTACTGAGGATAGAACTGAGGACCTCAAGCCTGTGAGGCTGGTGCCCTACCACTGAGCTACAAGCCCTGAGACCACTCATTCCCTGTCATGCTTGAGTTTTCTTGCATGAATGGATTATCATACTTTAGCTGTTAACCAGTTGATGTACGTTTGGGCCGTTTTATTATCAATAATGTGAGCATGAACACACATGTGCAAGTTTTTGTGTGAACATGTGCTCTAATTTTTCTTGGTATACATTTAGGAATTGAAGTGCTAGGCTGTACGGTAATCCTATTAGGTTCTTGAGAAATATGTGGGTGCTGGGTTCACCGCCGCTAGGAACTGAACTCAGGTCCTGTGGAAGAGCACCTAGTACTCTTAACTTTCCAACCCTTATTTTAATCTATCTATCTATCTATCTATCTATCTATCTATCTATCTATCTATCTATCTATCCATCCATCTCTCTATCTATCTATGTTTTTTGTTTGTTTGTTTGTTTGTTTGTTTTTGAGACAAGATCTCTCTGGCTGGCCTGGAACCTGCTAATGTAGACCAGGCTAGCCTTGAACTCACAAAGATCCGCCTGCCTCTTCCTTCTAAGTGCTAGGATTAAAGGAGTGTGCCACCACGAGCAGCCCCTATTTTTATTTTTAACTCAGTGAGTCTGTGCTCGCGTACATGAGAGCAGGTGCTTGCAGTGGCTAGAAGAGGGAGTGAGAGCCCTGAAGGTAGAGTTACAAGTGGTTGTGAGCCGACTGATAGAGGTTCTGGGAACCAAAATGGCCTCCTCTGCAGGTGTAGTCTCCAATCATAATCCCTGAGCCATCTCTCCAGCTCCAGATATGTAACTTTTTCTTTTTTTTTTTCATTCCTGGATGACCTGAAACTTGCTATGAGACTAGCCTGGTCTTTAAACTCACAGAGATTTGCCTGCCTCTTTCTCTCTGTGTAATACTCTTGAAGGTTTTGGGCGCACGTGTGTGTGTGTGTGTGTGTGTGTGTGTGTGTGTGTGTGTGTGTGTGTGTATGCATGTTACTTGGGTAAGCATCTGACCTGCATTTTCTTCATCAAATCCTCACAACTTTCTGCAGTAGGTCTCATTATTCTCTCATTGTATAGAAGAAAATCCTGATGTTCAAAGACAATGAGCGACTGGTTGAAGAGCCCTTTCACGCAGTCTGGCTCCGGAACATGAGGTGTTAGCCCTCTTACTGTTTTAAGACACACATGAGATAGCACGTGGTTTTTATTTTTTCAAAGGCACAGAGGTATCAGAAGTACAGGAGCTGGACTGTGTGTTTAGAGCATTGGAGGTGGAGAGCAGAGACTGAAAAGGAGGGAGCATTTGAAAGGAATCTCACTGAACCGATTCCAGAAGAGGAGCTAGGGTGAATGTCAACTAGGTGAAAGGGCCAGTGGAAAGTTAGTTTCACTTCAAACGCCCATTTCATGCCATCAGATGCAGCAGTCTGTGGCTCTACCTTGAGACACTCTATCCCTGCTCAGTGGAAAAGGGTGGGATGATTAATTAGCAGTGTCTGCCATAGGTGAGGGAAGGGAGATGTGTCAAACTGGTGACATAAATGTTCATCACTGGCTGATGACAAAGAGGTGAGAAACTGTGAGTCATGCTTTAGAAGAGAATGACGGCCCTGTGACCCGGACAGAACCCTACAGTATGTGTAAGAAAGTGGATGCTGAGGTAAGAAATGGGCCAGGAAGCCACACTGCAGATCGTTACATAACAGGCTAACGAGTTCTCAGTGGTGGTCACGCCCTTAATCCTAATACTCCGGAGGCAGAGGCTGGGGAATCTCTGTGTGTTCTAGGCTGCACAGAGAGACGCTTTCTGAAAAAAAAAAAAAAGTTCTCTGTTTACAGACAGTGAATAAAACTTTCTCAATAGAGAACTGAGACAGGAGCCCTGATACAGAACTGGTCAGGACACGAAAGATGAAGTGATATGGAGAAAGATAAAAAGCAAAAAAAGCAAAGAGAAAAATGCTATTTAGGGCAATATTAAACAAAATTAGCAATTGGAGATAAAGCTCTGGGTTCACAATGAGAGACTGTCTCAAAGGAAAAAAAAAGGCGCCCACTGTCAATCTCTGATCCCCTTCCATGTATTTACACATGTGCAAATTCACTCATACATACACATGTCTGTATGCACACATGCACACATACAAACATGTATGCACAACACACATACACACACACACACACACACAGAGGTTCAAGGCCATCCTTGGCTATATGGCAAGTTCCAGTTCAGTCAGGAAGTTTGAGGCCATCTGGAATTCATCAGACTCTGTTGAAATAGCTAACTAACTAACGAAATAAACAGAAAAGAAAAGGAGGGTAATAGTGGTTGTGAGATCAAATAATCTAAAACTAAATGAATAAATGATAAAATGAGGAGAAATTTGTTAAGCAAAATTTTAAACAATTTATTACAACCTGTACTTATTGAAGTTTCACGGACAATTTTTACTTCCTGGTCATTTTGTTTATAACCACTTATCTATTTATTTATTTATCTATCTTTTTATTTATCTATTTATTTATTAATTTAAATTTGAGGCAGGGTCTCTCTCTTCCTTAAACTGACCTTAAACTTTCTATCTTCCTGCCTCAGCCTCTCAAATGCTAGGATTAACAGGTCTATCTCCATTCCCATCTGTGTTTTCAGATGCTGATTTCAGTGCCTTGAATGCTGGTTACCGCCCTGCCAAGGGCATTGTTATTAATATTGAACTATCTCCTGTACCCAAGTGATGATAAGGAATTTCCCCAATTATCCCTGATTGGCTAATCAAAAGGCCTACACTTGGGCCGGGCAGAGGAAGGTGTGGCTCAGGTTCGAAGGCTTTGGGGAGAGAAGGATCTTGGGAAGAACAGAGACAGGTACCAGAAGAGGAAGAAAGCCGAGAGCCATGATGGGTATGGAGAGGAGCACCCAGATGGATTGGAGTGGATGGAGGAGAGCAACCCAGATGAAGACCATTAGCCAGTATTTTGAGATTATGGACCGGAAGTAGCCCAGATAAAAATTATTAGAACAGATGATGTGGGATGGGGGCTTGGGAGGTAATACCTCCTTGCCCCAGGTGAAATAAGGCTATTGTAAAATCTACGAGATGTCTGTGTTCTTTGTTGATTATAATAGTGTGTTAGATAATTCCACTGTAATAATTATAGGGATAATAATAAACATTATTAGACCTTATTTTTAGATTATTGACAACAGGTGTTTTTGTTGTTTTTTTTTTTATTCCTTCTCAAGTCTCTGATAGGGTTTAAGACCAGACCGTATAGTTACAGTTTGCAAGTAAAGTTAGTTGTTTAAGATGTTTCTTTAAAATTATTTGTTTGTTTATTATGTATACAATGTTCTGCCTACGTGTATGTCTGCACACCAGAAAAGGGCAGCAGATCTCATTATAGATGGTTGTGAGCCACCAAGTGGTTGCTGGGAATTGAACTCAATTCCTCTGGAAGAGCAGCCAGTGCTCTTAACCACTGAGCCATCTCTCCAGCCCCTAAGAAGATGTTTCAAGGTCTAGGAAGATGTTGTTAGGTTGATAGATACAAGCTGTGATAGCAAATAACTTCAGACTTACCAAGACAGGATACATAGTATTTTCTTCAAGGTTGCCAAATACATATATACTGAACATTATATATGTCTCACCTAATAGTTTTTATGATTGTTTCATAATTGTTCTTACTGTATATTGTTTGTTATAAAAAACAGCCTTTTAAAGTTAGACAGAAAGGGAGAATTGTGGTAGTTGATCTAGAGCCACCAGGTATTCAGACGTTAATTGCTCCTTTTCCCTGCCCCACCTCGAGATTCTTACAAGCAAACCCTCGTGTATGCCAAGTGATGCTGTGTAACCTTGCCTCCCAATTATCCCTGATTGTCTAAATAAAGTTGCCTACATACCTGGGTTGGGCAGAAGTGAGGTAGGTGGAGCAAAGGTTCTTGGGCTTGTAAGACAGAAGGATCATGGCGGGGGTGGGGGGCGAGGACAGAGGAAGGGGAGAGGCAGAAGAGAACGCAGAGCTGCCTTGGGTTAAGCGTGAGCTAGAATCGTGTGGCTGGGACGAGCTGGCTCAGAGGATTGGGAGATGGAGAGAAGCAGCCTAGATGGAAAACATGCAAGTATTTATGGGAGTTTGGATGGAAAGCAGCCCAGCTAGGAATGGTTAGAGCAAATGGCATGGAATGTGGGGCTGGCAGGTGAAAGATAGTTTAAGGGGTTAGTTCTGCCCAGTTCCAGTGTCTAGGTATGTTAACAATCTAACAGGTGTCTGTGTCTTTTATTGATGGGATAGCTGGTTAAATAATAACCCCTGCAATAATCATATGGATTAATAGTAAATACTAATAACCATTTTCTACAGCACTTCTTTGTCATTTCCTTAATATTCCTTTGAGGCAGGGTCTCTCCCTGAACCTGGAGCTTAAGTTTTCTCAGCTGTACTGAGAAGCCAAAAAACCCCCTCAATCCTTCTGTCTCCATCTTCCTTGAAGGTATGGTTCCAAGCATGAGTCACTGGTATTTCAGGTTGCACCACCTGGCAAGTTGCATTTCACTCTCCATTTTTTTTACTTCAGATCATCTGGAGGTGACAGTAACTAGCCATCTATACAGGGCATTTCTGATTAGCTTGAAATATTGGAGGTGCTCACAACAATAATAATAATTGCCTAGCGATAGGTAGAGACCTCCGACACTCATTTGCTTCTGTGTTGCTCCTGGGCTGCTGTGTTAGATTGCTTTCCAGTGCTATCCACATCAAAGCAACTTGAGATGGAAAGGGTTTCTTTTACTGTACAGGGTACAGTCCATCCTGATCAGAATTCAGGGCAGAAACCCAGGCGAGGCAGGAACTGAAACAGAGGCCATGAAGAAATGCGGCTTACTGGCTTGTTCCCCACAGATCACCCAGCTTGCTTTTATGTAAAATCCAGACCCCCTGCCCAGAGGTGGCCCTGCCAACAATGGGCTGTGCCCTCTCACATCATCATTTACCAAGGAAGTGCCCACAGAATGGTCTAAAGGAACCTAAAGGCCAGTCTGACGGAGGCAATGTCTCAGTCTTACAAGATGACAAAAACAAGCAAGCAAGCAAACAAAGGAAAACACCTAACCAGCACAGCTTCCTTTGACATTGACTTTTAACATTTTTATGTGTGTGCATGTGAGCTGTGACGTACGTGTGCTGTACCGTGTGCGTGTGGAGGTTAGAGGAACACTGGTAGTTGTTGGTTTTCTCCTCCCACCATGTGGATCCATGGGTCGCAGGGACTGAACTCAGGTTGTCAGGTTTGGCTTTGGGCACCTCCACTTGCTAAGCCTTCTTGCCAGTTCTACAGGTATTGTTATACTGACCCCACAGATAACTGCATTCAAGGTTCCTGATTAAAATCATTCGGCATAACTTGATTGAGAAGTATTGAATTCACCCTAAAAATAAATTTAAGCAGCGTTAGCTATCATGTAAATTCCATGAGGAAAACTAGAAAACTTTACTGAGCAGAAAAAAAGAACACCCTAAATAAAGAGAACATGTCCAATCACAGAAAGGTTGGCTTTTTCCTAATATAGTCCAACTCGATATAATAGAATAAAAATTCCAGTGGGGGAGGGGCTGGAGAGATGGCTCAGAGGTTAAGGACACTGGCTGTTCTTCCCAAGGTCCTGAGTTCAAGTCCTAAGAACCCCATGGCTCGCAACCATCTATAGTGAGATCTGGCGCCCTCTTCCTGTGTACAGGCATTCATTCAGACAGAATGTTGTATAAATAATAAATAAATAAATCTTCCAAAAAAAATTCCCACAGGATCATTTCTGAAAACTTGACATTAACAATTCTAAAGTTGATCTAGAAAAACAGAAAACTAAAAATAACCAAGGCTTTCCTAGAGGAAATACGGTGGAAGGAGAACTGCCTGATCAGATGATAACATGACTTACAAAGCTACAGGGATTAAGATGGTGTGATATCAGACTGATATGATTAATGGAACTGAATATAGGGCGGGTAACAGACACATGCAGAATTCGTGACTCTAAACCACATTTCCATAGAGTTGGCATTGACATCATAAAGATTTAAAGGGCTGTTTCAGGTATCATACCAGACAATTTTTTCCCATTTTTTTCATACACTATATGGAAATATATTTTGGGATGTTTAAAGACTTATATGTGAACAGAGAAAATGAAAAATAATCAAAAATAGCTTGGCATGCTGGCACACCCCTTTAATCCTGGCACTTCCTGCAGAGATTGAGGCCAGCCTGGTCTATATTGCAAGCTCCTGGATAGTCAGGGCTACACAGTGAGACTCTGTCTCAAAAAATACATGTGAAAAAAAAATGAAAATAAGTTACAAAAAGAAAAAAAACACCCTCAATAGATAACCAAGAAACAACATTCAGAATGTATAAAGAACTCATACCCACTACTAAGAAAAAGGTGATTCAGTAAAAATGGTCACCAGACAAATTAAAATGGCCAGTGAGGATCTGACAACACAATCATCAGTATTAACCAGATAAATGTAAAATAAAACTTCTAACTGGAAGAACTGAAAAAACCTGGTCTTTGGTGTTCACAAGAGATGTCGATAAACGGGAGCCAACCATGTGAGGTGAAGGGAAACTGTCAAAAATATCTCCAGACACTCCGGAAAAGCTGAAGATACCGTGCCAGACTGTCCAGCAGGGCCAACTGGGTTGCTCTTGCCCGCCCGCCAGCAGGAGATGGGTATGGGAACATTCTCACTAGCGTTGCGTAAGATGGAAAGAAGGGCCGAGTCTCGCCTCACGAATAAAGAAAGACACTTGGGTGTATACATTTGCAGCTACGCACCAGGCCGCTGGAGGCAGCGTCACCTGTAACTTCAGTCCCTTAGGATCGTGCATTCTTTTTTCTGGCCTTTGTGGGCAATGAGCACTCAGGGTGCACATACATACACGCAGGAAAAAGCAACCATTTACATAAGAGAAAAGAAATAAATATTACAAAAAAAAGAATCCAAAACCTGACTTTTGGAGGCAGCGGGAGAAAGAGTGAGTGGTGCTGGCCGTACAGGCATGAGGACCTGACTTTGAAGCGCGAGCATTCCTGTCAATAGCTAGATATGGCTGCTCATGCCTGTAACCGCGCGCCCTGGGGGACAGAGGAGGAGGACTCTCCGGGTTTCCTGGCTGCCAGCCTAGCTCCAGGTTCAGTGAGAGACCTTTTCTCAAGGGGATAAGGTAGAGAGAGTGGTGGGGCAGGACCCTCACTGGCTTCCTCTGGCTTCTTCCCACTCACAAACAAACACATGCACATCACACACACACACACACACACACACACACACACACACACAAACACAAAATTGGAAAAAAAGACAGACCCAGCCTGCTATATGACGGTGTCCTTAATTAGTAGTGTGACCTTGAATCTACAACTAGGCCTCACTGAACTTGAGTTTTTGGACTGGACAATTGCCTGGGCTCAGCTTTAAGTTGAGGCATCCCTTGTGTAAAAAGGCCTCTCAACCAGGAAAAAAAAAAAAAAAAAAGTAGGCATATCCATCCATCATTTTAATAAAGATATATTCTATTAATTTGGAAAAGCTGAAGAGAGTATTAATTTTCCTCCCACGATCTTAATGAAGAAATAAAGAAACTAATTTCCCATTACCATTCAAGGAGCAATCCACCCCTTCACAGGCTGAGAAATTAATGTAACAGACTGAGCAACTGAACCAGCTGGGCGCTTTTCTTCCTCTCTCTCACCTAAGGCTCTGAGCGTCTGCTGTTGTATAAACAATATTTTAAAAGTAAACTTAAAATTTTTGCAATTGTAAAAGCCAAGCTTGCTTAGTAGTGACGTAGCTAGGGCAAAACATCTTTCCTTCTCAGGATGTTTGACTTAGCAAAATTTACTGACGATCTCTTGTGTCTGAAGCATAGCGACTATTACAAGCTTTACTAATTACAGTTTTCCCAATCAGTGTAGCTTGTTGCGCAGGCGTGAAGACCTGAGTTCTGATCCGCAGTACTCACACAGAAGCTGGGGATGGTGGTGTGGGAACGCAGACCCAGGCAGGTGCTGGGAGGCTCTCTGGCCAGGCAGGCTGAGATGATGAACTCCAGGTTCCATAAAAGACCCCATCTCAAAAATTAAAGTGGAGGGCTGTGGAGAAGGGTCTCAGTTAAGAGCACTGCCTACTCTTCCAGAGGACTGAGAGTCGATTCCCAGGACCCACACGGTAGTACACAAGCTCTGCCACTCCATTTCTAGGGGATCCCATGCCCTCTTCCGGCATCCGTGGGCACCAGGCACACATGTGGTACCCGTACGTACATGCAGGCAAAACACCCCTACGCAGAAAATATGTAGAATTTAAACTGATTTTTAAAAAGCTGAAGTAAATTATTTCATAATGATGACATGCTAAAAATAATTTAAAATTGTTTCTCAGAGAAATTTACAAAACCAGAACAATAGTATCCATCTTATACTTGTTTTTTTTTTTTTCTCTTTATTCACGCTAACTTATCAGCTCAGGAAGTTTTTTTTTTGTTTGTTTAATTATTATTTAACCAATACATATGTGTTCTATACATATGTGTGTTACTTTACTTTTTAGGATTTTTTTCCCCCTCAAATTGGACTTTGTATTTGTCACTATTAAACATCTGGATGTTAAGCAGGTTCTTACACTGGTGGGTCACATTCATCAGCTTGCTCAACTTTAGCACCTGTCTTAACCACCAGTAGTTTCTGCAGAACTACCACCTTCCCCATGACGCTCCAACTCAAACTTGGGTTTCTTCAGCATTTTTTTTTTTTTTTTACCTTTCTAAGGAAGATACCGTGAAGAGGATCACACCTTTCCTGACTTTTCCCAACCCTGGAATCACTTTACTCACCACTTCCTTCAAGTCATTTGTCTGCCCTTCTCCGTCACGAATTCCATCGTCATCTTCCGGATCTGGACGTCTTCCTGATCTAGCTGTTGAGCTGTTTTTGTTTTCTGTTTGTCTGTTTTCAGTGAAACCAACACAGGACAGAGCAAATAACCTCCTGCTGTCTGTCTTAATATTAACATGTGCTTCAGTCGTGACTGGTCGCTTTTTGACCATGGAACACATTTGGTCCTGGGGAAGATCCACAGCTTAAAAACTAGTCAGATAGTATCTAGATTTTTTTTTTTTGAGATAATATCTTTCTGTGTTATTTAGGCTTATTTGGAACTTCCGGACACAAGCAATTCTTCTACTTCAGGGAGCTGGGACCCTCCAGGTCAGGCAGTGACACAGATATACCACGCCTGACAACTTCATTCTTAGGAATCACATGGTAGAAAGAGAAAACCAATACTCACAAGTTCTCTGACTTTCACACACTGATATGACACACACGTGACCTCTCTGCATATAATAACCAACCAAACAAATAAATAAATGCAGAAGCCAAATCGCTAGGACTATCTACACACACAATTGTGTCTGTTCCATTTAGGAATTCTTCAACATCTTTTTCTTCTATGTATGCATTTCTTGTTCTCATACCTTTCTCTCTTTTCTCTTGGATTTTATTATTTTGGTTAAATTTATGAATCCAACCCCTGACTAATTCTGTTTCCAACTTGCACACTGCTTTCCATGAAATTTAATTTGTGTATGTCTGTGGTCAGAGTGTTTGTGTTGTAAAGTATTCAAATGTATGTGTGTGCGCGCGCCATGTTGGTACCTAAGCAGAGGTCAGAAGAAAACACTGGGTGCCTTACTGTACCGCTCTCTATTCCCTTGAATCAGGGTCTCCTGGTGAGCCTGGAGCAAAGATGGTGGTTGGTGAGCAAAAGAGACACCCTTGTCTCCAACCCCACAGTGCTAGAAAAACATATGCTTACATGGTTACACATTTTTCTCCCATGCATGTTGGGATCTGAATAGGTCCTCGGGGTAACACAGGAAGTACTTCTAGCCACTGAGCCATATTTCCAACTTTCAACTTTAATTTTGACAACTATTTTAAAATTCAGCCTGTTCTGTTTAAAATTGTTTGGTTTTTAATGAATGTTTATTCTGTTGTCATAAATTCAATTTATTCCTAGGTCTGACTGAGAAAAAAAAAGAATCAGGCAGTTGCTAAATTTTTCTCAAGTTTTTAGAAAATTTATTTTATAGGGTGTCATTTTTCTGAATATTCTAGGTTGTTGAGGACAAACTCATGCTGCCATTTTTTTTTCTTTTTCTTTTGAGACAGGAGCGCACAACACTGTCTAGACTTACCTCAAATATGTGTCTTTCTTCTACTTTAGTCTCTGAGTTTTGAGATTGCAGGAATGAGCCACTGTACCAACAGGCTTCAAGTTTTGTGCTAAAACTCTGTTATCATAGCCCTACCCAGATCTGTGGGTTTTTTTCTCCCCACACTGTGTCTTAGCTACTTTTCTATGACTATGAAGAGATGTTATGACAAAGGCAATTTATAGAAGAAAAAGTTTATTTGGGGATCCCAATTTCAGTGGTCCATGGGGAGCAGAGCAGCAGGTAGACATGGTGTTGGAGGAGAGCTGAGACCTTACTTATATCTTATCCATAAGCTGGAGGCAGAAGGAGATTAACCGGGGATGGTGTGGGATTTTTGAAGCCTCACACATTTCTGACAACAAGGCCACACACTCTAATTCTTCCCCAACTACCAAATAGGCTCTACCAACTGGGTACCAATATTTAAACATATGAGCCTCTGTGGGCCATTCTCAAAGGCTACAACAATTTGTTTTTTTCCTTCCTTGCTATGAAGTAGGACAGAGCTACGGTAGAGACTGTATGGTCTGCAAACCTGAGATAGTTATTGTTTGGCCCTTTTCCAGAAACCATACCAAACCAAACCAAACCAAACCAAATCAAAACCAAACCCCCCCCCAAAAAAAAGCAAAAACAACAACAACAAACCCCACAAAGGCAAAACAAAATTCCCTCCAAATAAAAACCAAAACATTGTTGCTTCCTTTTCTAGGTGAAAGTTTGGGGAAATTATGGGGAAGCCCATTTGGGATTCCCGTATGTTATCAGGGGAAACTGAGGACCTCTCTGTGGGTTCTAAGTCTTTTTAATAAGAGAATTTAAGAGTAGACCCAGAAGAAAGCTCAAGGACAATTTTATTAGAGTTAAAACAAAACAATTCAAAACAAAACAAACAAAAAACAGGACAGGCAAGTTACAACAATTGGCAGCCATCAGAGAAAGATGGAGAAGAGAAAAAAAAAAGTCATGCCTTTTGAGGTAGGCATGGGGGTCAGCAAGCAGCCACATGTTAGGGTACTGGGAGAAACTTCAGAGAAAGATTGAAGGAGACCAAAGTGTCAGAAAGAATATGTCCAGGCCATTTTCTGAAACCGGCTCTGGCCAGTTCCTGAAAGAAAGAGAAATTCAGAAAAGCCAGTAGGCTTAGCAGAAGGCTCTGTAAGCAAGGTTGGGGTTTCTGAAAATGAAAAATATATTATTCTCATTATTCCTCCCATTCTTTAGTATGGCTTAAGATGACCCAGCCTTCCTAGAGTGGTCTCTTGGCCAGGTGATTGACAGGCCCAACTGGTCATTTCAGGGAGGAGACAACAGTATGAAATGTTCTAATCTTTAGGGCAGATCAGAATGTCATGCCTCCACCCAAGGCCAGACGTAGATTCCATTCTGTTGATCAAGAGGAAATAACTTTCCTTGTCTGAGACTCAGCAGAGTCCTGATAACCTCAATGCCCTGTAAGGCAACTATAACATTTTCCCCTAAGAGTGGAGATCCTAATGGGTGAAACTAGGGAATAGATATAACCCAATTTCCACCATGAAAATCTAGTGGTGTAATCTCAGTGCTGATTACCTGACGAGATCAGTGTGTGGACTGAGTTTCAGTTCCACCCTCGTTTATAGTTTCTAGGTAGGAGGACTCATTTAGGAGGAGGTAAGAAATGCAGCTCCCTCCTGCATTCCTGGCTAGAGAAGCAAGGTTGTTTCCTGCTTCTGGCCACAGACTGCTCTACAGTACTTAGCCAAATTTCTGTCCTCACCACTTTTTCATTCTTGAATAGAAAAATTTTTTCATATGTGTTAGCCTCAAACTCCATATGTCACTTAAGTTCTTGATTGTCCTGCTTCTACCACCTAAGTTAGGACTGTAGGCAGGCACCCTCATACCTGGCTTTAGGAGGTATTGGGAATTGAACCCAGGGCATCTACATACTAGACAAGAACTCTGCCATCTGAGCTGCATCTTCAGCCGGAGAAATTTTTCTTTTAAAATATTGTATATATTTTTTTACATTCTAAGTACCTGTGTGTATCTGTGTGTGTATGTGCATGTGAGTGCAGGTTCCTGCAGAGGCCAGAAGAGGGCATCAGATCCCCTGGAGCTGGACTTACAGGCAGTTGTGAGCTGACCAACATGGATGTTGGGAAACAAATTTGGGTCCTGTGCATGATCTTAATCTTTCCAGTTCCATGGAGACTTTCTTTCTTTGCCTGTCATTGCTTATCAACAGGGGTCAGGACCAGCATCAAATGGTGACTTTTCAGAATTTTGACTGTCTGGACCCTCCCATGGTAGACCTATCAAATGAAAATTCTCAACCTTGCCACCTGTCTTCCTCATGGGCTCTGATTGTCCTGGCCATGATCTCCAAAAGAGGTACTTTTCAAGCTTTCTACGCTGTTCTGTTACTTCTTTGGAAAGCTAATTATGTTGGAAAAGTCTCCTTAGAAGACTTTTTTTTCCTTCTTATATAATCCTGTTTCTCACATTAGTGGTTCACAGCATGGATATATATACACAGTAGTTGGGAGGTTTATATAGGGCAAAATGATTTAAACAACATTTATTATGTTAAGTCTAATCAGTGAGTCTTTGGTCTTTGATGCTGAGGAAGCACAGATGAACATATATTTGGAATGTATTTGACTTTGGAGAGAATGTTTGAATTCTCTGGCCTTCTGACTTTTTTTTTTTTTTTTTAATGTGGCCCAAGAGTTTGAACGGAGAGTTTTGTTTTTTTCTGGCTCTAAAACCTTTGATGCTACAGTTGAGTGCAGATCTTAACTCTGGTCAGGTCCAGTAACTCTTGGCACTTTGTGGTACAGAGGGCAGCTCAGGAGTAGGAGGACAGTATGTGAAGATGGGAAGTTAGATCAGAAGTGATGCCATGGCTTTGCTCAATAGTGTCCTAGGTCTCTCTTGCTGCATCCTGGAGTGAAGCTGTTAACTTATTCCCGATGAATGTCTTAAAGTATTATTATTATTGTCTGCTTGTATGCACGATACGGATGTGTGAGTCACGTGTGTGCCACAGTGTGCATGCGGCCATAAGAGGCCAACCCTGTGGAGGTGGTTCTCTCTTTCCACCTTTACCTGTGTTCTGAGGATTGAACTTAGGTTTCCAGACTTGTAATATCAAGCACCTTTACCCCGGAGCCAAGATCTTGCTGGTCTCCATTAGGTGTTTTAAGCAACATTTCATTCAATTGAATTTGAATTCACATGCTCAAGAAATCGGGTCTGAAGACTTTTCTAGATAAACTACCTCAAATTGGCTTTGAATTTGCTTATGTGTTGTGCTTAAGTTAGACTCACACTTTGGATACGGTTTCTTACACTTGATTTGACCTACTGAACCCTGTGAATAGAGGAGCCCAGCAAATATTCTGGGTACTTTATAGCAGTGTAAAATTTAAGAGCTCTTTCATCCTTTTCCTTCTATGTAAAAGTTCTATTAATGTCACAGGGATTTACTGTGATTGAGAGAAGAGAGTCTGTGCCCTTGGAAAGTTGATGAGCAATGCTTCGGCATAAAAATGGTACTGCATGTTTATGAACATTGTATAGAAGCCCTAGTTCTTTGAAGACAGACAAATAGGATGTTGAGGATACATTTAGTTAAGCAACTGGACAGAATTAGAGGGGCAAATGAGTTAATTAACTGGGTAGCTGCCTCATCGTTCTCTGTAAGGTTGAGACTCACTACTCTACTCGGCTGAGGAAGGGAATCACTTTTTTTTTTTTTTTCATAAAAGGCTCTGTATGGGGCTGGATTGATGGATGGCTCAGTGGTTAAGAGCACTGGCTGCTCTCCCTGAAGATCGGGGTTTGACTCCCAGCATCCACATGACTATTTAATTCCTACAACTCCAGTCCTAAGGGACCCAACATCCTCTTCTGGCCTTCCTAGGTACCATATGCACATGAAGTGTACATACATACAGGTGGGCAAAACACCCATACACAGAAAAATTAAAAAAAACAACATTCTGTGTATTTGTATCGCGGTGTCATTGATGCCAGTGACAGAACTGTTTCTTTTGCTGGCTAGTTTTATTCTCTGATACTTTGTTGCTATATCTACTCTTTTCTTCAGTCGGAGAGGGGAGAGACTCCTACATTAATAAGGTGCTCCATCTACGTTGTGTAACTAATATTCAAGGAAGAAAGGGGTTTCGGCTGGACAGGATGGGCATGTGTTGCATGCTCTAGTCTACTAAGAAGTGAATGTCCGTACTCCATTCATCAAAGGTATGCAGACAGAGCTCAAGTAAACCTGTGTTTTCAGGCTGTGGCCTATCTCTTTAATTGAGGTACACTAGAGAGAAGGAAGAAAATTCGGGAGGCTCAGCACAACCTGAGCACTTTAGAATCTGGGTCATCTGGAAGAGCAGCTAGTGCTCTTAGCCATGGAGCCATCTCTCCAGTCCCTCCCTGGTATTTTAACCAGTTCTAGTTAGTAAAGAAAACTCCTGACCATGAAGGAAAAGGTAACTGGAAGTGACAGCCTTTACTCTGACAAGCTTAGGGTCACACAAGCTTTAGGGTCACATATTAGAATTAAAGAGAGCCAGTCCTGAGTAGCAGTCTAATTTTCAAATATAAAAATCATGGCATCACGCCTCATTATATTACCTAGGCTAATTAATTTGTGTACGTTCAGCATGGCAACACATGCTAGTCACAATTTGCTGATCATTATTTTAAAAATTATTTCATATTGTGTGTGTGTGTGTGTGTGTGTGTGTGTGTGTACTTGTATGTCAGTGCTCGTGGAGGTCAGGGGCTTTGGATGTCCCTGAGCTGGAGTTACAGGCAGCTGTGAGCTTCCTGATGTGCATACTGGGAACTCCAGACTTCTGCAAGAGTGGTGTGTGCTCTTAGTTACTGAGCCATCTCACCAGCTCTCTCTCTCTCTCTCTCTCTTTTTGAGACAGAGTCTTTCTGCATAGCCCAGACTGGTCTCAGTCATGATCTTCTTGCCCCAGCTTCCAGGGCAGAGATTACAGGTGGGTGTCACCATATTCAACGTGGGGGTGGATCCTGGCGACCCCCAGACAAGCATGGCCAGTGCAGCTGCTAATATCTACACATGAATGAATTTGCGTTAATGGGTCGTGGCAGCATGTCTGCTGGGAGGTTTCTAGAAAAGGCTTTTCTCTCTTCTAAGTCGTCACTAGACAGGACAGTCTTGTTCTTCATCTTTGCGGTATGTACCTGGATGTTGAACCTAGCCTTCAGACCTGAAAGTTGTCATGTGAGCCGTCTTAAAATGGTGCCCATCTCAGAGGGCAAAACAATGTGGATCATTGAGAAGATCCAACAACATCTGGAGTCCACTGTCTGCCTCCCCTTGGTCTGAAACAATATTTTTCCTAACTGATTAACTCAACTTAAATAGAGTTTTTCTGTTATCTGTAGTAAGGAAGCACCCTAAATGATAATTAAAAATTTTATCCCTAAAATGTTGACTTAGAAAATATAATTTCATTAAATGGAAACCCCACCAACCCATCTTAGAACCCATTCTTTCACTTATTCCATCCCAAATCTGTGAGGAAGACCTGTAATTTGGAGGAGAAGACTAAGAGAGAAACTGTCGGGTTTTCTGGTTAACTGGGAGAAGGGTGTTATTAAAACACAAGTAAGGTAGTCAGGATGAGGGTTCAGTTCAGAGGGCCAAGAGGGTTCATGTTTTAAAATTGTCAAGTCACTCTTTTATGTCTTTACTTTTTCATTATATTCTTTTCTTTCCTCCCTCCCTCCCTTCCTTCCTTCCTTCCTTCCTTCCTTCCTTCCTTCCTTCCTTCCTTCCTTCCTTCCTTTCTTTCTTTCTTTCTTTCCTTCTTTCTTTCTTTCTTTCTTTCTTTCTTTCTTTCTTTCTTCCTTTCTTTCATGTGTGCGTGTGTGCATATGTACATGTGTGCATGAAGGAGTCAGTTCCCTCCTTCTACCATGTGGGTCGCTGGGATTAAACTCATGTTGTGAGCTTGGTGGCTGGCATTTTATGCAGTGAGTGTTCTTGTTGGGCCCTTCATTTAGTTTGACTTAGAAGTTAAAAAAAAAAACAAAAACAAACAAACAAAAAAAACCAGAACACCAACAAAGATGGATAATTGTCAGGGGAAAAAAAAGCCAAAATCTGAGGAGGAATCTAGACTAGCAAAGTAATGTGAATAACATATGTCTAAATCACTATTCTATTGCTGTGAAGAGGCACTATGACAAAGGCAACTTTTTTTTTTTTTGAGACAGAGTTTCTTTGTGTAGTCCTGGCTGTCCTGAAGGCCATGCTGGTCTTGAACTTGGAGATCTGAGCTCTGCCTCTTGAGTGCTGGGACTAAAGGCATGTGTTCTTTCAAGACAGGGTTTTTCTGTGTTGCCTTGGCTGTCCTGGACTTGATTTGCAGACTAGGCTGGCCTCTAACTCAGTGATCTGTCTGCCTCTGCCTTCTCACGTGGTGGGATTAAAGCAACTCTTGTAAAAGAAAACATTCAAGTGGGGGCTTGCTTACAGTTTCAGAGGTTTAGTTCATTATCATCATGGCTGGAAGCATGACAGTAAGCAGACATGGTGCTGGAGAAGTAGCTGAGAGCTACATCCTGATCCACAAACAGAGAGAGGGAGCCTGAACCTAGTTTGGGCTTTTGAAACCACAAAGCCCACCCCAGTGACATACTTCCTCCAACAAGGCCATACCTACTCCAATAAGGCCACACCTCCTAATCCTTCTAATCCTTTGAAACCAGTTCTACTTCCTGGTCACCAAGCATTCAAAAATATGAGCCTATGGGGTCCATTCTTATTCAAACCACCACATTTTGTTATTCTTAAAACTTAAAAGAGATTAAAAAAATTTAATTACATGGATGTTCATGTATCTGCATGTGCATACAGATGCAGGTTTCTGAGGAGGCCAGAGGCATGCTGGAGTTTCAGGTGGTAGTTGGCCACCTGAAATGGGTGTTCTTACCTGCTGAAACATCTCTCTAGCCCCACTTTTCCTTTTTCTTTCCATGTGTAATATGTGTATATGTAATCAATACATTAAATTCACAGCCGAGCCTCTTTCATGTGTAGCACATAATTTCGATAATGCCTTACAGATTCCTCCATGGTGTCTTAAATTCTATCGATGACTGCCATGTTAAATGCATCAGAGTGAAAAGTCAACAAATCCAGCAATTTTTAGAGAGATTTCAGCCACAGGTGATACTACCAATCGTTACATGAGAGGCTGTGAGTTATCAGCAACTTTTCCTTGAGTTATTTATCTGTAAGTATTTACTAAGCCTGCGGGCTTGGTGGTGTGTGCCTACAGGTGCTACAGTTTGGGAGGATGAGGGGGGATGATTAATTGGGACCATGCATTCAATCCTACTATTGACAACATAGCAAGGACCGACCCCCCCCCCAAAAAAAAAAAAAAGAAAAATGGGAAGACTTGAACTTTGTCTGCAAGAATAAATATAAATAACCATAATGAAGGGTGTTACAGTTGTGTAACTGTAACGAGTCTCAGCACATGTTTTCACTGCCATGTGTAGGTAGGCTGTAGAAACCTGTTCATTTACTTTGTACAGATATTATCTCTTGTTATTCTCTTAGGGAGTCACTGTATTTATTCACAACAGATATTAGCTATGTAGGATGTGAAAACTGTGATCTGAGAGAGACTGGTTTGGGAGACATGTAAATATGATCACTCCCTTTATTACATCAAGTGAAAACAACATACTTTCACCCTTTGATAATTATGGCAAGAACTAGATTAAGACACTGTGGGGCTTTAATCTATATCAAGTGCAAAAAACAATTCTGCTTTATAACCAACATGCACTCTGTATTTGTAAAAAAAAAAAAAAGTCCATAGATTTTGTAATCAGGAAAGCTCTTAAATGCATATATGTAAGACTATATTAAACTGATTGACTAGGTAAAACAGGACAGAAAACAAAAAGGGAAGAAAGAGCTCTCAGGAGATGAAGAACTTCTCATCAGCTGGACATGGATTTAGGTGGAGTTAGAAATATTTTGTATTTGTTAGCTGGGCATAGTAGCATATGCCTTTATTCCTAATACTCAGGGGGTAAAGGGAGGTGGGTCTCTGTGAGTTCAAGGCCAGCCTGGTTTATATAATGTTGCACATCAGCCAGGACACACAGTGAGACTCTGTCTTGAAATTTTTAGTGGTGTGTGTGTGTGTGTGTGTGTGTGTGTGTGTGAGAGAGAGAGAGAGAGAGAGAGAGAGCACATATGTGGGGATCTTTTTTTTTAAGATTTATTTATTTATTATATATACAGTGTTCTGCCTTCATGTACCCCTGTGTGCCACAAGAGGGCACCAGATCTCAATATAGATGGTTGTGAGCCACCATGTGGTTGCTGGGAATTGAACTCAGGACCTTTGGAAGAACAGCCAGTGCTCTTAAGCTCTTAACCTCTGAGCCATCTTTGCAGCCTCAGAGAGCAGCTTTTTGAAGTTATCTCCTTGAACACATGTATGGAGGCCAGATAAAAGCTTTTTGAGTAAATTATCTCCTTTCACCTTTACATAGGGGATTGAACTCAAGTCATCCAATTGGCTACAAGTGTCATTACCTGATGAGCCAACTCACCAACCCCTTTGGATTCTTTTTTAGGAAATAAGATCTTGCTATACAGACCAGGCTAGGCTTGAACTTGTGGTCCTCCTTCTCAGTCTTGGGATTACAGGTTTGCACCAACATGTCTGACTAGGCTTTGATCTGGGTGGCTCTGTGGACACCTAAAATATGTTCCTGCCCTGACTTCCTTCAGTGATAAGCAATGATGTGGAAATGTAGGCCAAATAACCCCCTTCTTCTCCAATTTGCTGTCAATCATTGTTCTTCATTTCAGCAATAGTAACCCTTACTACAACAAGAGGGTTGGATCCTTATAACTGGAGTTATGGATGGTTGTGAGCCACCATGTGAGTGCTGAGAATGGAACCACGGTCCTCTGGAAGAGCAGCCAGTGGTCTTAACCACTGAGTCATCTCTGCAGCCTTGAATTATTTTACTGAAGCTCCACAACTTGTTTCATTTGATTTAGTATTCCTTGAGAAGCTATAGGGATAGTTGTTTTCTGTGTTCTTTCATTGAATGTAAAAGAAAAGAAAATTCAAACATGGTTTAGGGCAAATGCATATCATCATAAGTCGAACATTTAAAGCTTGGAGAGCAGGAGGATGACCTATAGCACTCAGGCATGGTCTGCCATGGTATCCTGGAAATAATCTGGAGAAACGTGGATAGACACTATAAGAAGAGGTTGGTAACAGCTGAACATTTCTAGACTTGATAGCAAGGCTACCAGAGAGGGAGGAAACTCCAAACACCAACAGGGAGCTACAACTAAAGACAGGGAGGCTGACGGGCTGGGAGATGCCTCAGCGGTGAAGAGCATGTACCGCTCTTCCAGGGAATCCAAGTTCAATTCCCAGTACCCACACTGGGTGGCTTAAACCACCTGTCACCGCAGCTCCAGGTTATCTGATTTTTTTTTTTTAGATTTATTTTATTATTTTGTGTGCATGAGTGTTTTGACCTGTATGTGTGTTTGTGTGCCAACTGCAAGCCTGATGCCCACTAAGGTCGGAGGAGTGGATCCCCTGGGACTGGGGGAGCTAACAGACAACTCTGTGGGTGCTGGGAATCATGTTCTGGTTCTCTGCCAGAACAACAGTGCTCTTCACCACTGAGCCAACTCACCAGCCTTGAGATTTGTTTTTACTTTTAATTACGTGTGTGTATGTGTGTGTGTACGGATGCAGGTGCGTGAGAAGGCCGGAAGCAGCGAATCTCCCCGGCACTGAAACTACAGCTGATTGTGAGCCACAGGATGTGAGTGCTGGGAACTGAACTCAGATATCCTGCAAGAGCAGTATGTGCTCTTAAACACTGAGCCATCCTTCCAACTTCTAAATACGTTTTTATTGACAGTGTGGTTAGACAGTGAAGGTCGGAGACCGTGTCTTTCAGCTTTTGGTAGCGTGGATAAATTCTGGAGGCCTGGAACACACTGTATTAATACTTGTATTGAACGGTTTCTCAACAGTGAGCCATACTGTCGGGGTCAGAACAGAGATGGGGGCAAGCATCAGGATGATTGGAATTCCTGTTTCTTTAAAATTAAGGGAAAAAACCCCTTTCTCTTTCATTGTCTTCATCTCTCCTTCTTTCCCTACCCCCTTCCTCCTTTTCTCTCTCTCCCTCTCTCATCCCTTCTCTTCTCCTACCTCTCCTCCCTGTGTCCTGCCTGGACACTGGCACAGACAGAGGTAAGAGGACAATTTGTGAGAGAACTCAGAGGTGGTCAGGTCTGGCTGCAGGTGACTTTCTACCTGCGGAGCTGTCATGTTGGTCCCTACATTTCCTTTCCCATTTAATATTTCACTTAAACAAATAAACAAATTTAAAAAGAAGCAGCATTGTCTCCTTGAACAGATAACACATTCATGCACATCAAACACCAAACACCCCAAATCATAAGCTTTTATATGGAAAGGCAGCTTCCCCTTCCGGCTCTCATTGTTCCCAATAAATAACACTGTTTTTTATTTTTTTTATTTTTATTTTTGTTTTTAAATCGTTCTAAAGACTGTTTAAAATGAATATAAGCAGGGCATGGTGGCGCACGCCTTTTATTCCAGCACTTTGGATGCAGAGGCAGGTGGATCTCTCTGAGTTCTAGGCCAGCCAAGGCTGCATAAGACACTGGCTTACCACCTCCCTTGCGACCTGCTGCCCACCACCACCACCAAAGGGAAAAAAAAAAAATATATATATATATATATGTATGTATGTATGTATGTATGTATGTATGTATGTATGTATGTATGTATGTATGTTAGGTGGTGGTACTGGTACATGCTTTGATCCCAGCACTCAGGAGGCAGAGGCAGGCAGATCTCGGTGTTCGAGGCCAGCCTGGTCTACAGAGCGAGTTCCAGGATAGCAAAGGCTACAAAGAGAAACCTGTCTTGAAAAATCGGGAAAAAAAAAAAAGAGAGACAAAACGCAATGGACGTTTTAAGAAAGGCCCAGAACAGCTTATAAATATCTTCCTAGGAGCTTGTACTTAAAAAACAAAATAAAGTCTAATAGAGTCTGCTCCGAGTCCTTAGAGGTGCCCAGGCGCCTCAAGTGCGGACTGAAAACCGGAAGCGCCTTTGGGTAGGCGAAGAGGAACCGGATGTGCCGAGCGCTGCGTGGGAGCCCGCGTTTTCAGCTCGGAAGCTGCTCTAGTGTTTTCACCCAGGTTCTTAGGAAGGTCGCCCCGGCCTTCGGGCGTCCCGCCGCGTCCTCGCGCTGACCCTCCCGGGCCTCGGCTCGTCTGTCTCGAGGCTTCTGTCAGGTGCGTCTAGAATCTTCCACCGCAGGCCACCGCTCACCGTGTCTGCGGGGTTGGTCAAGGGATTCATCGGCTTTCTTCACAGGAAAGCGTGTTGTGCGCATTAGGGTGTTTTGTTTTTCGAGACAGGGTTTCTCAGTGTAGCCTTGGCTGCCCTGGACTCCCTCTGTAGACCAGGCTGGCCTCGAACTCACCAAGGTCCGCCTGCCTCTGCCTCTGCCTCCCCGAGTGCTGGGATTACAGGTTTGTGCTACCGCACTGGATTAGGTGTTTGCTTTTGGTTGAACCCATTTTTTACGTTATGAATACAACGTTAAAATGTTGGACATTCTTGTGAAAAGTTTAAACAACGTCAGCTGCTCAAACTTTTGTCACATTTTAATAACTCAGTGAATTAATTGGTGGGTATTACTTTACAGACTAGTTCAGGCATAGGACAGAGATTCTAACCCTTCAAATCATGGACGTCTGTAAATAGTCAAGGAAAATTTTAGATTTTCCTTTATTCTTCTGGTAATGATATTCTGTTAGATTTTGAGTTTTCAGTCAAGGCCTTGATTTTTAGTGCAGGGTGATTCCAGTTCTGTATCCTGCCTTAGCCTCAGAATGCAAGGATTTGACGATATTATTTATTTAGGTGTGCTTTTTACAGACAGATTCAAATGGAGATTTTTTTTTTTTTTTGAGAATAAAATTGCTGTCTTCTTTATCTCTGTGATGCTGGATTGAAGTATGGGTTTAAATTATTCATACATTGTCTTCTACCTCACGTTAAATGTTAGATAAAAAACTGTGAACTGTCAAAAGAGTTTATGGGAACCTGGATAATTGCTACCTTCCGTTTAGACCATGTGGAGTCCATTGAGAGTCATCCATTTAGAAGAGGACTTGGACTTCACTAGTGTTTGATTAATTTCTCTTTTGCCTTAGTTGTGACAGATGTCTATGGCTGTCTTTGTTTTGTACCTTAAGGAGCAAGAGAAACAGGGGCCTCAAGATCGGCAAACACTGTATGGTAGAACATACTCCCTTATTTTTCAGAGTTCTTTTGCCAGTTTGCACATTGACAGCAACACACCTTGGTCAGGAGGCTGCTAATGGATTTTGAAAAATCAGCTGTATGATTTGATGACTTACGGACTTACGAAGTGGGTTCTCATGGACATTGAGAATGTCTAACGACTGTGTCAATTTTGAAATCATCGTGCCCACTAGGCGGCAGCATGGTGTTTTCAGTTTCGTCGGAAACAGACCGGTGCTATATGCTAGTGTTAATCTGACATTATGACTATCATATCCTGGATGCTTCTCACCATGCCATGACCTGACCGAATGATTCATGTACATATCTCAAACATTCTAGGCCCTAGGACATTGCTGCTTGTTTTTTATTCTTTTTATACCACATAAGGAAAAAGATTAAAAAACAATGAAGACCAGTTACTACATAGCCAATAAGTGACAGAACCAGAATCCAATCTCATGGGCCTGCACACTATTCATGCCAACCTAACCAGAATTGTTAAGTGTAACGAAATTCTGAAAGGCCCACAGTTAGGGTGAGAAGCTTGATTCGTACAAACATCTCAAGCTTACTTATACAAATGTCACTTTGCAGAATATTTTAGGTGGATTGCAGAAATTCTTTTAGCTTAGTCTTCCAAGTCATGGAAGTGTATAAACATCCAGTGAAAGTTCTAGATTTTTTTTCTTTACTCTTCTGGCAATTCTCTTACTTTGTTTCATTTTTTTGAACCATAAGCATTGTGTAATTTGCTCCAAGACAGTTATGTGTGTTCTCAGAAGCATTAGTGCAGTGAGATGCTTCATAAAAGGTTCTTCGAAGTTACTGAAGGCCCTAGGATGAGCTCCAGTAAAGGAACATAGTAAATCCAACTTTTTTATTAAACTCACAGTTTTCCTAAATTTTATAGATTACAGCTCATATTAAGAAATACATTTTAGGGCTGGACATGGTGGCATATACCTTTAATTTTAGCACCCAGGAAGGCAGAAGCAGGTGGATTTCTACACAGTGAGTTCCAGGACAACCAGGATGTAGAGAGACACTGTCTCAATGAATGAATGAATGAATGAATGAATGAATGAATGAATACACTGGAGCCAGGCTTGGTGGCACATACCTGCTGTCTCAGCACTTGGAGGCAGGAGGACCAGGAGTTCAAGGCCAGTCTCTGCTACATATGAAGTCTGAGGCTATCCTACATTAGACTCTGTGCCATAGAAGAAAGAAGAAGAGCCATCAGAGGTTGGGGGCTTAGCTCAGTGATAGAAGCTTGTATCCTTAGCACTAAAACACCTAAAAGCCATTTTACATGCAGGCAGCTGTATCTACATATATAACCAAAATACCTGAACAAAATACGTTTCTGTTTAGTTTTTGTATAGTCGAGTGCATCATTAAAAGAAGTCTGATAAAACAAATCTATTCCACTGATTTGTTTTTATTATTATTATTTTTTCATGTGTGGGTGTTTTGGGTGCATGTATGTTTGTGCACCATGTTCATGGAGTACCCACAGAGGCCAGAAGAGGGTGTAGTTGCAGACTTTGTAAGCTCCCATGAGGGTGCTAGGAATTGAGCACAGGTCCTCTGGAAGAGCAGCCAGTGCTTGTAACTACTGGGCCATCTCTCCAGCCCCCTACATTGGTTTCTTGAATAGATCCTACCGTAGTTTTACTGCACTGAGGGTTCTTTTTTTTTTTTTTTTCTGTGAAGTATTTATTAATGGAGCACATGATGGAGAATGATGTTATGGTCAATATCTTTTTTGACAATTTATGTCAGTTGTGGTAATAGATAAATAAGAACAATGTTATTTATTGGGAAATTATCCTATATAATCAACAGTAGTGAAATGAAGAACTTGAACAGTTTTATAGACTAGAATTATTACACATGTGCTTAGGAACTTGGTGGTATCTTTAGTAGTTTAGCTCCCGTTATTAAGCTCCATATGATCCTTCGGTTCCTTCACATCTTTACAGATCTTATGTTTAGTGTATTTTTAAATTTCTAAAATTCCTGTTAAATCTCAGCCCCTCATAAAATTCACAACTGTAATTTTTCAAGAAACTCCAAATGCCTTTTTGTAATATTTGTAACACATTAATTTAAATATTTATCAATTATCCACTGTGTTTTCAAGATTTATTTCCCACTTTGAACTGAATATACCTCTTAAAAATAGCTAGTGAAAGACAATATTATGATACAGATTAATGTAATGAAAAACAGAATTATATAGAATAGGCACTAAGAAAATGGGCATATATATGTACACACACACACACACACACACACATATATATATCTACATATATATATTGCTGATAACATGATCTGGACTATAGGTGTAGCTCAGAAAACAAGAAGTTGGTGTGTGATGTCTTCATCTCATGAAAAGCTTCACAAGGAGGCCTGGAGGGATGGCTTGGCCATTTGCAGGCAAATGGTAGAATCTAGAAAGGATCATTCTGAGTGAGCTATCCCAGAAGGAGAAAGACACACATGGTATATACTGACTCATATAGTCCTATAAGATATGATAAACATACTGAAATCTATACACCTAAAGAAGATAAACAAGTAAGAGGACCCGGGGTAAGATGATCAATCCTCACTTAGAAAGACAAATGGGATGTGCATTGGACGTAGGAGAAAACAAGTAACAGGATAGGAGCCTACCGCAGAAGGCCCCTGAGAGACTCTACCTAGCAGTGTATCAAAGCAGATTCTAAGACTCATAACCAAACCTTCGGCAGAGTACAGGGAAACATATGAAAGAAGGGGGAGTTTGTATGACGTGGAAAGGATAGGAGCTCCACAAGGACCAAATATATCTGGGCACAGGGTTCTTTTATGAGACTGACATTCCACCAAGGACCATGTAGGGATATAACCTAGAACCTCTGCGCGGATGAAGCCCGTGGTAGCTCAGTAACCAATTGGTTTCCTATAGTAAGGGGAACAGGGACTATTTCTGACAGGAACTCAATGGCAGGCTCTTTGATCTTCCCAACCCCCAAGGGAGGAGCAGTCCTGCTAGGCCACAGAGAAGGACTTTGTAGCCAGTTCTGAAGATACCTGATAAAACAGGATCAGATGAAAGGGGAGGAGGGTCCTCCCCAATCAGTGGACTTGGAAAGGGGCAGGGAAGGAGATAAGGGAGGGAGGGAATGAGGGAGCAGATACAGCTGGGATACAGAGTTAATAAAATGTAACTAATAATAAAAAAAATTAAAAAAAACAGCACTACTCTTTCAGGGGACCGGGTTTGGTTTCCAGCACCTATGTTAGAAGGCTCAAAATTTCCTGTGACTCCAGCTCCAGAAGAAGCTTTTAATAAATATATAAATATAAAATTGTATTTTTTGAGACAGTCTGTTTATTTCCATATTTAAAATATTTCATTCATTTTTGCCTATGCTTATTCTCTTTGCTCCTATAAAATAACCTTACCTAACTTTTCACTTTACTAATGTTACAACTTTTAAGATTTTCAGCCTCAGCCTAGAAGTCAGCTCCTTTTGTAAGTCATCTTCCCAAGATATCTTGATTTTTCCAGGGCTGGATTTGATATGTTCTGCCATAATATTCTCTGCAGACCTTTGCCATCATACATGATCAATTTGTTACACTTATTATCATTATTATCATTTTGTTTTTTCAAGACAAGATTTCTCTGGGTAGCCTTGGCTGTCCTGGAACTTGTTCTGAAGGCCAGGCTGGCTGCAAACTCAGAGCTACCTGACACTGCCTCCTGAGTACTGGGATTAAAGATGTGTGCCACTACAGCCCAGCTTGCTTGATACATAACATATATGTGTGTGTGTGTGTGTGTGTGTATATATACATATATATATATATAGTGTGTGTGTGTGTATATATATATTTCTGTAATTCTTTATTAGAATTTCTTGAAAAAATTAAGTTTGCCTACCTATATGTCTGTCTGCTTGCTTATTTATTTTAAGACTAAGTTTTGCTCTTTAGGTCAGGCCTCAAATTCTCCATGTAGCTCAGGCTAGCCTTGAACTCAGGATCCCCTGCCTCAGTCTCTTGAGTGTCAGGTTCTGGAATTACGGACTTTTTCCATTCAATTTGACTACTTCTTCTTCTTCCTCTTCCTCCTCCTCCCCTCTTTTCTTCTAATTTGTTCTTAGTTTTAGTATTTTCTTTTATGTGTAAAGTTGTTTGAATGTGTCTGCGTGTGTGTGGTGTGTGTGTGTTTGTGTGTACGTATGTGTATTGTGTGTATGCCTGGTACCTTCAGAGGCCAGATGAAGGTATTGGATCCCCTGGAAGTGGAAATACAGGTGGTTGTGAGCTGACATGTGGTTGCTGGGAACTGAACCTGGTTGGTCTGGAAGAGCAGCCAGTGCTCTTAAGCTCTGAGTCATCTCTTGGTCTCTGAAAGGATTATTTTTTTGTCTGTTTCTGTATTTGCTTATATTAACACTTTAGGCTTTAAGGTTCTCCTTAGCTAAGGTTTTGAGGTTTTAGGTCACGTTTATACTCCCCTGCCTCTTTGTTGTCATGGCTGGCCACAAGCTCATAATCTTCCAGCTTCCCAAGCAGCTGTGATTATGGGTGCACATTGCCGAGCCCGGCTAGCTTTACTTGATTTTTATAATCTTTTCCTTCAGAGATCTTGGATTTTTGGCCTGTTTAGCTTATCTATCCTACTTGCTAAGGAAGGGAAAAGTAGATTCCTTCTTTGCCCACAAATCTCAGCATTTATTGATATTCCTCTAAATATTTGCTAGATCTTACTTCTTTGGTTATTTTCCTTTTTTTTTGGTTTTTGATGGTGTGATATTTACTGGTTCTTTCTACAAGATGTAAATAGTTGAGTTTCTGTTTTATTCTCTATCTGCTCTTGATTGCTTATGACCTTAAACCTCTTCTTGTCTCATTTTGTAAAATAATTACCAATGGTCTTGAATTCTCCAAAAATATTTGTATTAGTTAATATTACATTTCTATCCTCCAGACAAATTTGGTTCCTTTCTCCTTACTACCTGTAGCAAAATCTTAATGCAAGAACTATTTCATGAAATCCTCAAGAGTCTAAAGTCTCTTTTCCATAGTCTAGTAAAACCAAAATCAAGTGACAGTCACCATCTAATCCAATCTGCTATCGTATTTATAACTAGTTTTTACCATAGGACAGTATGTTTACAGACACACAATAAAAAATTAAACTTAGTGGGGCCACATTTATTTTCCAGATGAGGTAACTGAGGTGGGGTCACTGGGACTTTGGATGCTTCAAGTACCTGTCTTTTGTTTAACTACACTGTTTTTGGTTGGTTGAGATTTTTTTCCCATTTCTTCTTCCTCTTCTTCCTTCTTCCTTTTTCTTCCTCCTCTTCCTCTTTCTTCTTCTTTTTTGGTTTTTGAGACAGGGTTTATGTTTTTTTTGTTGTTGTTCATTTTTTTTTTTTTCTCTATGTAGCTGCAGCTGTCCTGGAACTAACTCCGTAGATCAGGCTGGCCTGGAGCTACCTCCTAAGTGTTGGGATAAAAGACATGCACCACCACCGCCTAAGAGCTTGTGTTTAAGTATTTTAAATCATAGTTTATTTTTTTCTTAATCTTTTTCAGTGTACACGTCATACCAGTTTATGCATGATAAGTGATTAGTTTTGAACTGGGTTTCACTTCTTGTGACAAATGTGATCCATATTTTGCAGTTAAATGCTGTTTTAACGATTACTTTTAAAGGAGACATATTTATCAGATGGGCTTGACAGTAAGTTTAAGTCCCAAAAGTATTCCTAAGAATGAAAGAAGTGTGATGCTATGGCACACTTATTTGGAAGTGATAGGTGTTTAACAAAGAATTTTTGGGAAAAATGTTTTAGTCATTAACAGATCAAGTTGTATCTTCCATTTATGGAGAAATTGTTGGCGTTTTTGTTTTTACTCTTCCAGAGTTTTAGCTACTGTCAAAGCCTACTGATTGTTATTATGTGAAACGATAGTGTGAAATAGATGCCGTTAGAGTATAACAATAAGGACGTGACTCGTGTGCTTCATGTACACACGCTTTCAACTGTAGTGACAGATGGCTTCATGCTGTGTGATTAAATGCATATTAGCGTTTGCCCTAGGCATTTGATTATTACCATCTTTCCTTCATTACATTTCCACACTGCATGGCCATATAATTTATAAGATAATACACACATCACTTTGTTGCTGATAGGAATTATTCTGTTTTATGGATGGTGTCCTTTAATTTTGCCTTTCATGGATTATAAAATTGGTTAATATCTGCTGAAGTGAATCACTGGAGAAGCAAATAAAGATGTTGGCCTCAGGTCACAGTGTCATTTGTGATACTGGCAAAATCTTACAGGCTCATTTATCCCTGTACATGATTGATAACAGCATGGGTTAAATGGAGAAAGCTTTGCTTCCATTAAAGGATCATCATGAATGAAGACCTCCCACTTAAAAGTCAGGCATGATGAGACGACAAGAGACTGTCTACAGGTCAAATTAAATAACTTAAATAATTTAAGTAGAGTGACAGTGTAATTTGTTCATTTTGTGTTATTACTCTGACCCCTATCAGGATTCTGAGCTAACTTACTTTTCATTGTAGGGTATTTAAGATGTAATTTTTAATAAATACCTTCAAAGGTAGAAAAGACTTTATAGCCCTTAAACTGGGACAAAATACATTTATATTACAAGTGTTTGAAAAGCTGCTTAAAAAAACCCACAATGCTCATGATCTATAAGATCAGTAAAGTGGTGACTAGTAACGTAGAGCTAGTAGACTCTGTAATAAACTGGTTTCACTTTTACAAAGTAGTCTTTAAAAATTTCTTTTGAGACAAGGTCTTCTGTGTGCCTCTGGTTGGCTTGGCACTCTCTATTTAGACCAGGTTGGACCTCAAACTCAAAGGAATCCACCTGCCTCTGCCTCCCAAGTACTGGAACTTAATTTAATGGAATTAAAGTCATGCATCACCATACCTGGCTCACAATATTTTTAACAACGAAATATGTATAATGACCATGAAGAATGTATTTATGTGTTAGTATGTGGTAAACATTTATTATCATTGTGAATAATAAATTTATTATAGTAAACTACTGTAAACAAATGGACTACATGTAAGAGTTAACCAAATGTTAATGAAAGGATATAGTTAGCAGGTTTTTTTTGTTTGTTTTGTTTTGTTTTTTAGTCAGCAGTTTTTAATGGCTACTTTTCTATTATGGTTTTATATAGGGAAAAACCTATATATTTTTTCAGAGATTCCTATAATAAATTCTGTATTTGAAATGTGGGAATATTTTGATGTGTGAAGAGTAAAAAAAAAGGGGAGGGGGCTTCAGATCTAATTCTTTATATTCTTTTTCAGTGATCAGAATGACATTCTGTACACATAAGAATTCTCATCTCTTTTTTAGTCCTGGATGTTGAACCCAGAGCATAATGCATTCTGGTCAAGTGCTCTACCATTGAGCTATATCACAGGCCGGATTGTTTCTTCAGTGGCTTTTGAACATTTACTACTAACTATGACTTTATGCATATTATCCTGTTTAATTCTCACATTGTGTGAAACTAATGTCATAATTATATAGATGTTATATGGATGAGAATAATTACACAAACAGAGGTGGCCCAGCTAGTAAGAAGACAGCAGCTCTATCTGTTGTAGATACTGTTATAGGGATCTAAAATACTTAAAAGACATGCATCACAAAGTCTCAAAACCAGTATATTTCTTCCTGAGTCATGCTGGCTGTAACATCATAAAACATTTGAAAATTCAGATTTATTTACTTTACTTGAAATGTTTTGCCAGATGCATGTATGCACTCCATATGCATACATGTTGGATCAGCTATAACTAGGGTTATGGATGGTTCTGAGCCACCATGTGGGTGCTGGGAATTGAACCCAGGTCCTTTGCAAGAGCAATAAGAGCTCTTCATTGCTGGTCCATCTCTTTAGGCCCCCATAAAACATTTTTTGACAGTGGCCAGTACTAAGAAATGTATTTTACCTTTTGATCTAGTATATATACTATCTATATACATATTTTATATTGATGTGTAATTAAAGATTTATAAAACATGAATATTATTAATATACTTTAAACTATGATGATTTTTGTTTCATAGAAGTATTTCTTTTAACTAAATTGGTTTTATATATCTCTAAGAGTTATTCATCAACTTATAGCATATAATAAAGTTTTTCCTTCTGTTATAGAATACACACACACACACACACACACACACACATGCATGCATGCATGCCAGGTATAGTGGTCCACAACTTTAATCCCTGACCTTGGGAGGCAGAGGCAGGCAGATCCATGTGAGTTTGAGGCCAACCTGACCCTACATATAGAGTTACAGGCCAGCCAGAGCTACATAGGCCCTGTTTCAAAACAAAACAAAACAATAGAAAAGAACTTATATATGTAATCTTACTAGTAAAGACAAATGAGTACAAATCACTGTTAGTTTTTTTAATAATTTATTTTTATTTTATGTGCCTTGGTGTTTTGGCTGCATGTATATCTCTGTGCTGGATCCCCAGGAAGTAGATTTGCAGACAGTTGTGAGCTGCCATGTGGTTTCTGGCAATTGAACCAGGATACTCTAGAAGAGCAGCCAGTGCTCTTGACCGCTGAGCTACCTTTCTAGCCCTACTGTTAGTTTTTAAAACAAGATTTTTTTTTTTAAAGCAAGAACCTACCATGTCATCTTCTCCAAAGCAACTATTTAAACTTTCAGAAGGCTGATTTGTGCATTTACTTTGTACATTTATTATTTTTAATTATATGTCTTTGTGTGGATATGTGCACATATGCTCAGGTGCCCTCAGAGGCTGGAGGTGTCAGATTGCCCTGAAGCTGGTTATGAGCTGCTTGGTAAGGGTGCTAGACATTGAAGTCCAGTCCTCTGTTAGAGTAGTATATGCCCTTTAGCACTGAGCTACCCCTCTAGGTCCTGTTAATTTATATTCTGCCTCAGCCTCCTAAGTGCTGGCATTGTAGGCTTGTGCCACCACACTTGGCTAGCTGATTCTTTAGACATTTGTTTCCACATGCCTAAATAGTATGCTTGGTTTTCCAATTTTACCCATTATCCATTCTGTAATGGAAAATGATTATTTAACTTTCTTTCATGGAATTTAGAGCTTTCATATAATCCACTCAGAGGACTATAAATCAGAATAACTACACAGGCATTTTCATAGCTGTGTTTAATGTAGCACTATTCAACATAGTCAAGTTAGCTATACATAAAATAAGGTATGATTTAAAAACAAAACACCCTCTTCTATAGAGGCAAGTTATGGAATCAGTGTATATGTGGGCAAGAAATAGTACCAGTTCACATAGATGCAATTTTAAAGTTTTTAATAAATGAGTAACATCATCTTATTCACTCAGTGTTAAGACTAGTAATATTTTATGGAAATAATTCAGCCTTTTTTTGTTTTGTTTTTGTTTTTTTTTTCAGACGAGGTTTCTCTGTGTAGTCCTGGCTGTCCTGGATTCACTTTGTAGACTTGGCTGGCCTAGAATTCACAGATATCCACCTGCCTCTGCCTCCCTGAATGCTGGGATTTCAGGCATGTGCTACCACACCCAGGTGTGATTTAGCCTTTTTAGTAATGAAAATGTAGTAGGCCTACATTTTAGATCATGACTTTAGGTTTTTATTTTTATTTTCTAGACAGGGTCTTACCGTGTAAGTCTGGCTGGCTTGGTCTCCTATGTAGACTAAGCTGGCTTTGAACTCACAGAGATCTATCTGCCTCTGTCTACTTCATGCTATAACTCAATTTTTTTGTGTAATGCTGGAATATAAGTAGTAGATATGCCCTATTAAAGGAAATACACCTTTCTGTGATACTGAGTGCTCCTGAGAACGTTTTGAGGTGTGATGATTTAACACTTGTGGGGGGAGAGACAGGAGGGTCAGGGACTTGAGGTGAGTGTGGGCTATCTAGTGGGTTCTAGCCTAGGTTATGTAGAGAATTCTGTATACCATCTTGAACTATAGAGTGAGACCCTGTTGCAACAGAACAAAAGCAGCAGTAACAAATTATTGTTACTTAAAAAGTTGCTACAATATAGAAAGCAAAATCAAACATAGTTTGTAGGATTTTTTTTCTTCGTTATTTATCTGGTTTTGCTTATTAATCTAGTTAAAATGTTTTAATTTTTTAAAATCTGAGCCTATCTTTTTCTCTTTTAAAGTTGAAGTTTATTTTCAGATTAAAGAGACTGAAGAAGTTGGGCAGGCATGATGGCACACGCCTGTAATCCTAGCACTTGGAAAGGCAGAGGCAGGCAGATCTCTGTGAGTTCGAGACCAGCCTGGTCTATATAGGACAGTCCAGGACAGTAAAGGCTACACAGAGAAAACCCTGTCTTGAGAGAAACAGAAGGGAAACTAGCACCTTCCGTCCTATTACCCAGGTGATAAAATAGTCCCTTTTACTAGTCTAGTCCCTCTGAGTTCAGTGATTTTTTTTTAAACTTACAAAAATATATCTACATGCATACATGTGTGTGCATGTGTGTGTTTGGATGGTTATGAGTGTACCATGGAGTACATGTGGAGGGAGGCCAGAGGACAGCTTTTGGCAGTGAGCTCTTCCCTTCTGTTTTGCTGAGGTAGGGCTTCTCAGTAGTGCACACTGTGTGAGTACTCCAGAGGAGCTGGCCTGCAAGCTTCCTGCTAGCCCTCCTATCCTGGCCCATTTTGTTGTACACGTATTACGTCACAGATGTGCACTACTGTGTTGTGTTTTTTATGTGGGTCTAGAAATTGTGACTCAGGTCATGGCAAGCACTTTTAATAGTGAGACACCTCCTTTGCTGTCAGTGACTGTTTTCATAACATGTAGGAAGAAATGTGCGCCAAATTTTAGAGGAGAAAATATAGGGATCAAAGGAAAATATTAATGAAATTACTTTGTCACAGGTACACAGTGCGTGTCAACTGCTGTAACCACTAGTTTTCTGAGCACTAGCTTGTATCTATAACTGTTTTGTGAAAGAGTGAATGAAAGAGGAACATAAGTGCTTGTTTTTAAGAAACACCCAGTAGTGAAGAAGATTAATTATATATAAAACACCTGGTAAATCTGTACACTGTAGTATTGAATTTAAGCACATAGAAGAAATTAGAAAACAGCTAGGTTGGTGTGATTTAATGTGGTCAAGGGTAAGATTTCTGGAAAAAAATGAGCCTTGAGTTGGGCATGATAGATTTAGTCCCCCCCCCCCCCCGATTCTGTGTGTGTGTGTGTGTGTGTGTGTGTGTGTGTGTGTGTATGTGTTTATTTTGGGAGAGATTGAAAACTCTACGTAGAGAGGTGGGAATTAGCATAGATTACAGTTAATAAACTATAATAGATTTTTTTTGTGTATTAAAGGAGGAGTTCAAAAATAGAAAATGAAAACCCTTAACCTTGGGTAGGTACACTTGAGCCCTAATTGCAGTACAAAAAGAGCCATTCGCATTTGGAGATTGATGAGTGGTGTTTAAAGTAATGAAGAAAATTTGTGGGACCAACTGAAGTGGGAGTAAAATTAAAGAGAAAACAAGAAAAAGTGTGTGCCATATCTTCTTTCTTAAATCTTTCCAAGTTCATCTCTGTCAGTGGTGTCACATTTTATTTAAATGCTCAGTGAATACAGAATCTTTGCTGTGTATATGCTTTTCTTGTTCTCTCCCTCTGCTCCTTTGGCCCTGTTGTCCACACATACACACACACAGACACACACAGAGGAGGGGAGGGAGACAGAGAGAGAGAGAATGGGGCGGGGCTAAATCTAGTGTGTGAGGATCTAACCAGATTATTCCTGATGGGGAGTAGTGACACAGGATGAATCTGAGGGCCAACGTGAAGGGGAAACCAATAGTCTTGTTTGATTTATGGGATGAAGGGGGAAGTGAAAGTGAGAATGCAAGAGAATGTGATTCGAGTGTGCACAAGCATGGACAACAGGCCAAAGGGGCAGAGGGAGAGAATAAGAAAGCAGATGGCGAAGGTGTTATATTCATTGAGGAGTTAAATAAAATATGTGACACCACTGACAGAGATGAGCTTGGAAAGATTTGAGAAGGAAGATAAACCACAGATTGTGTTTCACTAAACTTAGGCTGAAAAAAATGGGCACGAATCCTTTGGCAATTGCTGAAGATGCATTGAGAATCTCTTACATGGTAGGTAGGTGATAGTACTTCAGAGTTTGAAGTAAATTTAGAAGTATCCCAGCACTGTTAGTCACATTACTTCTTATTAACAGATTTGTTAATATCAGCTAATTCCCAGTCTGTTGCTCTTTAAATAGTAAGGGATCATTAACTTAATAATCTCAGTGTCTAGGTAAGTACGGTAAGTCTTTTTAATGTCCAACTAATATTTCAAGTATTTCAGTACGTGTCCTAGGCACTGAGGACACATCATGGCCAGTGTAAATGAGCCCTTCTTGTCACAAAGCAGGAAAGGAAGACAGAGGGCTTGAAAAGTAACTCACATGATTGATACATATCTGGATACTGCGGAGTGTTGGAAAGAAGATAAAGTAGGACAGGGTGCTAGGGGTGAATAGATGTGGTACATACTGAAGAAGTGACATCTTCCCGAGACTAGAAAGGCATCAAGTTCTGTGTTAACACTGGAGGTAGAGCTCTTGAGATAGTTCATAGCCCTTAAAATTGAAGTAGACTGGGGATGTTTTTAAACTGAAAGAAAAATATTCTTTTGTAGTGTCTCTACTGTGTACCTGTCATTATGAAGACACTGGAGGATATAACCATGAGTGAAACAGCAATGTGAGCTCCCAGAACTAAGGGGCATTTTCTAGTCTTGGTGGTGCCACCAAGTAGACTGTTGACTGGCAGATCGGTGACGCATTGTATAATGCTGCACTTGCAATTTTGCTTATGTTACTTCTTCAGGGACTTTGTTGGATGTTCGTAAGACCGGTAACACACTCCTTAGGCTCTATACATGGAATTAATAGTTTTCACTCGCATTTTCAGAGGTGCTTTGTCTATGCCTCCATTTTAGGACTTTGCACATTGCTGGTTTCCGAATCTGTCTCTCCAGCCAGATTGTGAGCTCAAATTCAGAGAAACTTTGTTGTGTTGTATATATGCTAGACAGCTAATTAATGTTGCTTTAATCAACTATTGTTCAATTACATATTTTTTAAAAATTTATTGTACGTGTATATGTATAATATATATGTGTAAGTGTGTGTGCATGTGTGTGAGACATGCCACGGCATGTATGCGTGCATGTGTGCGCGCGCGTGTGTGCGTGTACTCGTTCCATACATATGGTGATTAGAGGGCAACTTCGTGGACTTCGTTCTCTCCTTCTACCTTTAAATTCTAGGGATCAAACTTAAGTCATTAGGATTGTATGCTAATCACCTTCAGCCACTGAGCTATCTTATTGGCCTCACTCTCTTAAAAACATTCAAAAAATTTTTATACAAGGTCTCACTATGTAGACCAGGCTGGTTTCTAACTCAGAGATAGACCTGCATACACCTTCTGAGTGCTGGTACTAAAGCCATGAACCACCATGCTAGATACCTTATGTACTGATTGAGGATCGCTCTCATTCAGGGTGGCATTCTAGACGCATTGCACTTTGTAGTATAGTATATATAGGAAATGGGTTTTGAAATCCTATTTGAAACTTTAGGTTAAACATGGTGGACTAACCACATCAAATTTTGTCTGCCACACTTCGTATAATGTTTAAAAGTATTTTAACTTAGAGACAAGAGAGAACAAGAGTGATTCAAAAGTATTTGCCAGAGGGCCTAGAGAGATAGCTCAGTGGTTAAGAGCACTGGCTGCTCTTCCCCAGGACCCTGATTTTATTCCTGGAACCGACATGGCAGTTCACAGGCATCTATAACTTCAGTACCAAGGGATCCAATGTCCTCTCTGGCCTCCACCAGCATGCATACATGTGGTACACAGATATACATGCCGGCATGTTACCAAGACACACAGAATAAAAATAAAGTTAAAAACCAAAACAGAGCAAAACAAACTCCGTGCATGTTTTTATATATTAATAAAAATATTTGCTAGAAATTAAGTAGGAAAGTGGTATGATTAGCTTAAAAGTTTGGAAACACACTCAACTCTTAGAAACAGTGTTCTGAAAGGCATGGATAAGGTTTGTTCATAACGAAGCAAATTTGTTGAAGATATTTGTATGTTATGTATATATTTGTATGTCTTCCCAGGTCTTCTGCCCCAAGGATATGGGAGTTGGTGCTCTGAAAAAAAAAAAAAAACTGAAGCATGGCAGTAGTTAGAGGTATACCGTATATGACAGATGATATGGCATGGGGCTGGAAATGAGAACTAAGTAAAAAATCTCATGAACTGTTTCATCCCAGCTTTCATGTATCTGTCTGAATGTACACTGTCCTTTACTCTCTCCTTCACTTCAAAAGAATGGAGAACTCTCTAGAGAAGATGAAAGGCCTGAGAGAAAACATGTCTGTGTATTAACATGGGAGGGAGAAATCCT
This sequence comes from Psammomys obesus, assembly GCF_907164565.1. NCBI lineage: Eukaryota > Metazoa > Chordata > Mammalia > Rodentia > Muridae > Psammomys > Psammomys obesus. Next base: position 29,880,842 of record NW_026585504.1, on the reverse strand, counting down.
AATGCATTGTTTTTGTTACCTGATCAGCCAGTAGTGAAGTCTGTCAGTTAGCTTTTTCTCAGTGTTTCATTGATATTCTTACTGTGTGCTCTCATTAAAAAAGAAAAAAGACAAGTCAAAGACTTCTATGAAAAAAATTTCAAGTCTCTAAAGAAAGAATTAGAAGAAGATATGAGAAGATGGAAAGATCTCCCACGCTCATGGCTTGGCAGGATTAACATAGTAAAACTGGCCATCTTACCAAAAGCAATCTACAGATTCAATGCAATTCCCATCAAATTACCAACACAATTCTTTACAGACCTGGAAAGAAAAATTCTCAACTTCATATGGAATAACAAGAAACCCAGAATTGCTAAAACAATCCTCTACAATAAAAGATCTTCTGGAGGTATCTCCCTCCCTGATCTTAAGTTGTACTACAGAGCAGTAGTAATAAAACTGCATGGTACTGGCATAGAAACAGAATGGTGGATCAATGGAATCGAATAGAAGACACTGAAATAAATCCATATACTTATGGACACCTGATCTTTGACAAAGATGCCAAAACCGTACAATGTAAAATAGATAGCATCTTCAACAAATGGTGCTGGTCTAACTGGATGTCTACGTGTAGAAAAATACAAATAGATCCATACTTATCACCCTGCACAAGACTAAAGTCCAAATGGATCAAAGACCTCAACATAAAACCAGACACATTAAATCGGTTAGAAGAAAAAGTGGGGAATACCCTAGAACTCATTGGCACAGGAGAAAACTTCCTGAAGAGAACACCAACAGCACAGGCTCCAAGATCAACAATCAATAAATGGGACCTCGTGAAACTGAAAAGCTTCTGTAAAGCAAAGGACATCGTCATCAAAACAAAACGACTGCCTACAGATTGGGAAAGAATCTTTACCAACCCTTTATCTGACAGAAGGCTAATATCCAGTATATACAAAGAACTAAAGAAGCTGAAAAGCAGCAAACCAAGTAATCCAATTAAAAAATTAGGAACAGAGCTAAACAGAGAACTCTCTGTAGAGGAATATTGAATGGCAGAGAAACACTTAAAGAAATGCTCAACCTCATTAGCCATTAGGGAAATGCAAATCCAAACAACCCTGAGATTTCACCTTACCCCCATCAGAATGGCCAAGATCAAAAACTCAAGTGACAACACATGCTGGAGAGGTTGTGGAGAAAGGAAAACCCTTCTCCACTGCTGGTGGGAATGTAAACTTGTACAACCACTCTGGAAATCAATCTGGTGCTTTCTCAGACAACTAGGAATAGCGCTTCCTCAAGATCCAGCCATACCACTCCTAGGTATAAATCCAAAAGAGGCTCAAGTACACAGTAAGGACATTTGCTCAACTACGTTCGTAGCAGCTTTATTTGTAATAGCCAGAAGCTGGAAACAGCCCAGATGCCCCTCAACTGAAGAATGGATGCAGAAATTGTGGTACATCTAGACAATGGAGTATTACTCAGCAATGAAAAATGAGGAATTCATAAAATTTGCAGGTAAATGGTGGGACCTGGAAAGGATCATCCTGAGTGAGTTGTCCCAGAAGCAGAAAGACACACACGGTATATACTCACTCATATAGACATATAACATAGGATAAAACTACTAAAATCTGTATTTCTAAAGAAAGTAATCAAGAGAGAGGACCCTGACTAAAACATTCAATCCCCATCCTGAAAGGCAAAGAGGATGGACATCAGAAGAAGAAAACAGGAAACAACCTAGGAACCTGCCACAGAGGGCTTTTGAAAGGCTCTGCCCTGCAGACTATCAAAGCAGACGCTGAGACTTATGGCCAACTGTTGGGCAGAGTGCATAAAATCTTATGAAAGAAGTGGGAAATAGTAAGATCTGGAGAGGACAGGAACTCCACAAGGAGAGCAACAGAACCAGAAAATTTGAACACAGGGAACTTCCCAGAGACTCATACTCCAACCAAGGACTATTTGTGGAGATAACCTAGAACCCCTGCACAGATGTAGCCCATGGCAGTTTAGTGTCCAAGTGGGTTACACAGTAATGGGAAGAGGGACTGCCTCTGACATAATCTGATTGGCCTGCTCTTTGATCACCTCCCCCTGAGGGGGGAGCAGCCTTACCAGGCCACAGAAGATGACAATACAGCCACTCCTGATGTGATCTGATAGACTAAGATCAGAAGGAAGGAGAGGAGAACCTCCCTTATCCGTGGACTCGTGGAGGGGCATGTATGAAGAAGGGGGAGGGAGGGTGGGATTGGGAGGGGAGGAGAGTGAGGCTTATGGGGGGATACAAAGTGAATAAAGTGTAATTAATAAAATAAAAAAGAAAAAGCTTAATTGAGATAGATTTTTCATGCTGTATAGTCCATTCAAAGTGTGCAATTCAGTTATTTTTAGAGTATTTGTAATTGTGCAGCTGTCACCACAATGAGTTGTAGAACATTTCCTTCAAAGAAATTCCATACCCATTGGTAGACAGTTCCTAGTCCCCTATGATCCCCCTCCTATCTTGCCCTAAGCAACAACTGATCTATGTTCTGAGTCTGTGAGCTTGCCTATTGTGGACATCCATGTAAACAGAACAAAGTACATATTTATGGAGTATGTTCCTAGAGTGTGTGCACTGAGTGAAGTTAACTGAAACTTTATTCTTTCTTTTGTATTATTATATTGTAATTTATATTTCTTTTATTTCTCTTCTGAGTTTTACAAGCTTCTGACGCACATTTCATTTCTGCTTATTTCGCCTTCACGTAGCACTGTTTCCATTTTGTAAACCAGAGATGAGCTTACTGACATACTTGCCATCATTTTTGTTTATCACTTTTACATAATGTTTTAAGTTCTCATCTTCTATTGGTTTCATTCTTTTGAAATTCTTTTTTGAAGTTTTATCAAATTTTCTGTTTTCTTTTCTCTAAAAAAAAAAAAAGGTGTGTTTTTCCTTATGAAAATGTTTTATTTAGATATGGTGATGGCCGGTGGCTTTAATCCCAGCACTTGGAAGGCAGAGGCAAGTATATCACTAGGAATCCAGGTCAGCCAGGGCCACATAGTGAGACCTTGCTTAAAATGTGCTTATAATTTTTCTTTTTTTTTCATTCATTTAAAAATACTCTATTTTGTGTGAATGAGTGTTTTGACTTCATGCATCTCTGTGCATAGTGAGTATGCCTGGTGCTCACAGAAGTGAGAAGAGAGTTGGCTCCCTGGAACTGGAGTTACAGATGGTTGTGACCTACCATTCAGGTGTCGGGAACTGAACCTGGGTCCTCTGTAGGAGCAGCGGGTGCTCTTAACCTCTGAATTATCTTTAGCCTGTCTTTTGTTTTATTCTTTTTTTTTCTTTATTCTTCTCTCATACAGTACATCTCAACCACAGCCTCCCCTTTCTTCCCTTCTCCCAATTCTGCCTCGCCTCTCTGCCAGATGAACTGCTCCTTTGTTTCCCTTCAGAAAATGGCAGGCCTCCCAGGGATATCAACCAAACATGCTATAACAAGTTGCATAAGACTAGGCATAGCCCCTCATACCAAGGCTGAAAGAGGTAGCTCACTGCGAGGAAAAGGGTTCTACAAGCAGCCAAACGAATCGGAGATACCCCTACCCCACTGTTAGGAGTCCAACAAAGACCTCTAAAGCCAATCAACTAGCTTAGCCTAGTGCAGACCCACGCAGGCTCTATGATTGCCACTTCAGTCGCTGTGAGCCCCCATGGACCCGTTTAGTTGATTCTGTGGGCTGTGCTCTGGTGTCTTTAACCCCTCTCACTCCTACAATCCTTCGACTTCAGGGGGGTTCTCAGAGCTCTGCCTAATGTTTGGCTATGGGTTTCTGTGTCTGCTCCCATCAGTTGCTGGATGAAGCATCTTTGATTATGACTGGGCAAGGCACTGATCTCTGAATATAGCAGAATATTACCAGGAATCATTTTGCTGACTTTTTTTTTTTTTTTAAATCAGCCATTTTTGGTTCTACCTTAGGTCTCTGAGCCATTCAGCTTCTAGATCCTGGCCATCCGGGCCTTGTTGGGCATGGGCATCCTCTCATGTCTTGGGCTTCGAGTTATACCAGTCATTGGTTGGACACTCCCATAAACCCTGAGCCCCATTGCCCCAGGGCATCTTGCAGGCAAAACAGGTTATGGGTTGAAGGTTTTGTGGTCGAGTTGGTCTTAGTCTTACCACTAGCAGTCTTGTCTGGTTACATAATATGGCTGGTTCAGGCTCTACATCCTCCACTACTAGGAGTCTTTGCTAGGGTCACCCAAGGTTCCAGGAACCTATGCACTAGGTTTCCACATTGCCTCCTAAATGTCCACCTATTTCAGGCTCCCCCATTCTCTCCTCTGCCCCTCCACCTGCCACCTGATCCTTCCCCAGTCCACCTACAAAATCTATTATATTTCCCCTTCCCAGGGAGATCCATTCATCTCCCCTAGACGTCTTCTCTTTATCTAACTTCTCTGGGTCTGTGTATTGTAGTGTTATGATCCTATACTGAACAGCTAATATCCACGTATAAGAGAGTACATATCTCATACTTTTTGAAGAAGATTTGTAACTCCATGGAATTCACACTTTAAAAACATACAGCACAGTAGTTTTGTAGTAAAGTCTGAAAGTTGTGCAACCACCATCACCACTGTCAAACTCCAGAGCATTCTGTCATCTCAAAAAGAAACCGTGTTCCTATTACTCATTCCCTGTCTCCTCTCATGCCATGGATTTGCCAATTCCAGATGCTTCATGTAAACAGAATCAAAGGATACATGGCCTTTTGTGTTTGGTTTCTTCTACTGGGCAGAATGCTGTTTAGGCTCATCCATCCTATAGCAAGTACCAGTATTTTCTTCTTTCTGATGGCAGTACTGGTCCACTAGATAGATATGATGCACTCTGTTGTTTTGTTTACCCATTCATCAATTGATGGACATTTGATCTTTAAATTTTCTTATTGTGACTTATTGTGACTAATGCTGTGCTGAACACTCATGTACATTTTTTTATATATACTTTCATTTTTACTGGGCATATACCTAGGGGTTGAATGCTGGGTCATGTGATAACTCCGTGTTTAGCCCTTTGGGGAATTGCCAAACTGTTTTTCAAAGTGGCTCAATGACTTTATATTTCCACAAGCAATGTAAGTAATTCTAAGTTCTCCTAGTCGTGCCAGTACTTGTTAATGTCTGTCTGTCTGTCTGTCTGTCTGTCTATCTATCTATCTATCTATTTATCTTTGTGTGTGTGTGTGTGTGTCTTCTTGCACGTGCATTGGGTGGGGGTATTTTTGGGTTGAACCCAGGGCCTCACATAAGCTAGGCAAGCACTCTGACACTGAGCTCTATATCTAAGTCTTTTATTATGCTATCTTAATACATTTGAAAAAGTGTCTCCGTGGTTTTGATTTTTATCGCCGTAAAGAGTAATGATAGTAAATGAATTTCATGTTGTTACTGGCCACACTACACACACACAAAGACAGACATTAACAAGTCTGTCTTGTTAAATGTTAACAAGTGTGTCTCCTTGGCAGGCCTAGGAGAAGGAGGACATTTTGGAGGAAAAATTTATTCTAATCCCTTGGCTGTTTTACCTTTTTATTGTTTAATCACAAGAAGGTGTTTTATATTTAAAATAATAGTTTTTTGTCAGATATATACTTTGCAAGTATTTTTCTCACTTTGTAGATTGTCTTTATTTTATTGGTAATGTTCTTTAAAGTACAGACATTTTAATTTTGATGAACCCGGCCTGCAAAGGCAGATATCCGTGTGTTATTCTTGTTCATTTTCTTGGAACTTCCTAGCCTTTTGCAGTTCGGTGTTTTGTTAATTCCTTCTATCATTGCTGTGAGCAAATGTCTGACAAGACGCCCTCATCCTGCAGCTAGGCTCTACCTCCCAGCAGTACCGCCGCAGGGAACTAAGCTTCCCGACAAAAGAGCCTCTAGACAGCATTTCAGATTCAAATCATAAACATACGAGGTCATGGTGAATCTTTCATAGATAATTTTTTGCTTATCCATAGCTAGTTGAGAATTTTATCATGAGAAGGTATTGAACTTTGTCAAACACATTTCTTGCATTTTTAAAAATGATCTTATTGTTTTTTCATTTATCCCATCAATATGGTTTATTACATTGAATGTTTTCTTTTTGAACATATCAAACCAATCTTGTATTCTTAGGATAAAGCCCACTTCATCTGGATGTGTAATTCCTTTTGTGTTTAGTGAGCATTTACATGTTCTTATTGTAAGGACTGTTGATTTATGGTTTTATTCCTTGTGAAATATTTGTCTTGTTTCAGCATGAGGATAACATTGACTTTGTAACATGAATTAGTAGTGTTTTCTTCTGTATTGCTCTCTGAAAAGTTTTGTGAAGGATTGGTGCTATTTATTCTTTAAATTTTTGGTAAAATTTACCAGTTAACAGTCTGATCCTGCACACTTTCTCTTGTGAGAAAATTTCTGTTCACTAATTCAGTCTCCTTACTTATGAAAGGTTTGTCTAGATTTTGTCTTGAGTCAGTTGGGAAGTTTATCTCCTTTGAGGAATTGTCCCTATCTATAATACCTTATTTGTTGCTAACATTCTTTTTGGTAGTAATGTGATAGATAAAATAATACAGTTCTCCCCATGGAAATTTAACTCAGAGCAGAGAAGTGTGTTGCAGGATATTTGATCACATTGTGATTCTGGAGATTGTGAACTATAAACACCTGTTTCTTGTTTGGTGTGGTTCAGCCCTAACACACACCTTTAATCCAAGAACTTTCTGTTTATTGTAAATAGGTGATTGTGGTGTGGCACAGCCCTAACACACACACACACACACACACACACACACACACACACACACACACACACACCCCTTTAATCCAAGAACTTTCTGTACACAGGATTTAATAGAGTTAACCCTACATCAAGAGGTGGAGCAAGAAAGCAGCTGACAGGTATTAACAGAAAGGAGGGACTTTGAGAGAAGAGTATTCAAGACACTGTGGAGAAGGTGCCTTCAGCTCCTTGGCCTTTAGCTTTGAGCTCTTCAGCTCTTTAGTGATTTAGCTCTCTGGCTCTTGGGCTTTTAGCTGTTGGAGTTTCCCTTCTGGGCTGGATGAGCTAGCAGGCTTTTCCTCCTGGGCTGTCATCTGAACTAGCAAGCTTTTAGCTTTGGGCTTTTGGATTTTTCCTTTGGGGCTGGAGCTGAGTAGGAAGGTGAGCAGGTGCTTTCTCTGCCTCTCTGAGCTAGCAGGTTTTCACCCCAGCATCTGACTCCTGAGTCTTCATCAGTAAAAATTAAATGATTGGGATTTTCTTTCATTATAACAACAGCAGTATTCAATAAAGTTGTGGTACTATTAATGTTAATGATAAGCCTTTATTATAAACACCAATTTTAAAGCTCATTTTTCCATTAACTAGCTAGGATGTTGAGAGGCTGGTTTTAATTGACAGTTGTTGGACCGTTTTTTTTGGTATGGTGCCTCTCTGCCTCAATTAGAGGATATTCAACAAAGCAGATCCTTTTTAGCACCTGTCAGACCTGTCAGCACCTTAGAACAGTATAGATGTGTTCAGTAAACTACCCTGTCTATGCTCCAGAAGGCACTGCAACTGTTCAAACAGCTTGTGTCAGGCCTTTTGCCATTGCCAACCTCAGTGTACTCTTAGCAACCTTTTTCATCCAGGCTGGTATAGGAATGCTTTACATTCTGACTCAGCAAAGAGCTATAATGGGGGCAAACACAATCCTCTGTTAGCACGAAGGACTGTGGAGTGACTGGTGTAAAACTTCCTTACCACATATCCTTTTCCTGGCAGAGTCTTTGGCTTCCTTTCCAAGCCATCCTGGTACTCTTGTTAGGCTGCCTCCTGTGCATGTATATTAGCTCCATTACAAAGATTTTCTTTAGTGGTCTTGTCTCCTTTGCATCTTTGTTATTAGTAGAGCAGGCTGAGTTGGTAACATGGAGACCGTGGTAGCAGGTAGGTAGCTACGGCAAAGGCAGCATGGGTCATGGTAGTTGTGGCTGTAGGGTAGTGGTGGCAGCAGGAGTGGTGGTGACAGGAGGGTAGTGGTGGCAGCAGTAGCAGTAGTGGCTAGAACATGGCTGGAGAGCTCCATAGAGCAGCAGGGAAGAAACAGTGAGGAGCAGAGGTACCAGGGGGTAGGAGATTGCAGATTCCAGTTGCTAGAAGGATTCCAGAGATGCATCAAGCTTTAAGGAACAAATCAAACCTGAAACCCAAGCCTGAGCGCTATAGCAGTAGCTGCTGTCAAAGGCCAATAGTTCTGGCTCTGTAGGCAGGAGAGCTATAACGATACCATTATAGTAGCTGAGAGCTCCGACACCCTGGCTTTCCCAGGGGTTGTAACACTGCAGTCACTATCTGCTGTTTCTAGCATTTGCTTCATTTATTTCTGCTTTATCTTTGTAATTTTATCTTTGATTTCCCATAACATTGAGTGACACATGATTGTCATTGTATGGTAGTTTCTATACAGATCTTTTGTTTCTTTGTGTGTGTGTGTGTGTGGGGGGGTTATGTTATTGTGTGGGTCTGTGCATGTGGAGGCCTGAGGTTAGTGCTGGATGGATTCCTCAGTTGCTTTCTACCTTACTTTTTGAGAAAGGGCAGGGCCTCTTACTGAACCTGGAGCCCACTGATTTGGCTAGGTTGGTTGTTCAGGGATCTTCCTGTCCCCATCTTCCCAGTGCTGGGATTATAGACATGTGCCACTGTGTCCAGAATTTATGTGGGTGCTGGAGAATCCAGACTCAGGCCTGTGTGCTTGCACAGAGAACACTTTGCTGACAGAGCTACGTCTCCAGCTTCCTGCTTTATTACAGTCTGTTTTCTTTATTATTGGAGTCTCCATTGTTATGACAGAATTCTCTGTTGTCACTTTAAATTTCACTAGTTTTTGTTTCATTTAATTTGGTGCTCTATTGTTTAGGTGCATGTATGTTTAAAATTGTTGTATCCTCTTTGTAGATTATTTTTTTGATGTAAGATGCCCATCTCTGTTTGGAGTAGCATGGTGTAATGGCTATTCTTAGTTGTCAACTTGACACACTTGGGAAGAGGGAGCCTCAGATGAGGAAATGCATCTATTGGGCAGGCCTGTAGACACATCTGGGGGGAATTCTCTTGGTTGCTGATTGGGTCAGGGAGGGCTTGGCTTACTGTGTGCCAGCCCTGGGCAGGTTGCATAGGGAAGGTACATGAGCAAGCCAGAGAACATAAGGCAGTTGGACCATTACCTCATGGTCTCTGCTTCAGTTCCTGCCTCCAGGCTCCTGCCTTGAGTTCCTGCCTGGGATTTTCTCAGGGATAGAGTGTATCCTATAAACAGAGACAAACGCTTTCTCCCTAAGTTGCTTTTGGTCTCGGTATTCATCATAGCAACAGAAAGCTAACTAGAACACAGGATCACTGTGAGTGAGGCTTCTAGGAAAGTCTTATCAATCTTTTTTTCTCTGATTGGTTTTAGGATTAGTTTTTCAAATTATTTTGGGTCACTTCACTGTGATAACTGTGAATGTAGGTTTCTTCTTACTTACGGTGGAATTCACTCAATTCTTGATTTGTAGCTCCATTGGGTCCAGGAATTTCTCAGCTATTATCTCTTAAAATGCTGCCTTGTTCTCTTTCTTTCTCCTTACTCTGTAGCCACTCTCTGCTTTGCCTCCATTGCCCCTTACCTGCCCTGCTGTGCTGTACATCTGTTATTTCCTTGGTGCACTCTTGGTACTTTACATGGTCTGTTTTCTAGTCTACTAAGTCTGTTTCCCAGCTGTACCCAGTCTTCTCGAAAACATATCATTAACTGTTTTTTTCCCATTATATATTTTAGAGACTGTCTGAGATTACAATGAATTTTAAAAATCTGCCAGTACACATGCTTATAATCCTGGCATTTGAGAGGCTCTGTTAGGGGTTTTGGAAGCTGAGGCCAGCCTAGATACCGTGGCAGACCCTGTTTTAGTAACAACAGCAACATGCTGTCTTGTTGATAACTTCAAGATTGCCTTTGTTTCTTTAAACATAGTAAGCATAGTACCCTACATGTGATAATGCCAAATCTGTACTACAAATCTGCTCTTCTTGTTGCTTCTTTCTGCTGGTTCTTATAATGCAATATGTCTTTCTGTTCCTGGTTAACTTCATGTGCTGTTTGAAAAGACTATGTGTGAAGATTCCTTGAGTATTTCAGGATAAATGAAGAAACTTTTATGTGCTTCTTCAAGGTTCTTCAGGACATTACCAATGTGGAAGCGTTTAAAATTTTGTTAATAGGTTGAAGTTTCTTTCGCTTAACAAATGTTTCTGAAATTAAGAATAAGATAATCATTAGTATTGGGCATGGTAGTGCACTTGGGAGGCAGAGGCAGGGTTCCTGTGAGTTTGAGGTCAGTCTGGTCTACAGAATAAGATCCAGGATAGCCAAGGCTACACAAAGAAACGCTGTCTTGGGGGTAGGGGCGGGGGAGGGGGACGATTGGAGAAGGGAATGTGGCAACAAAGGGATTGTTTAAGGGGCCTGTAATGATAGGATTCTACATTTTGATTGTGATTATAGTACCAGTAAATGTGCATGGAAGTATGTATATCACAAATAGATTCGTGTATCACTTGTAAAATTTCTAATAAACTGCATGGATTGTACCAGATACACATTTTAAATGTTGTTCTGTTGTTATACAGATGGCAGTACTGAAGATGACTGAGTGGATGGTGCATAGGACCGCCCTGTACTTAACCTTTGCAACTGCTTTTGAACCTATAGTAGTTTCAAATTGAAAAGTTGAAAAGGAAAGTTTCTTATAACCTGACTCATACACTTCATAGGTTGAGATATTTTTGTACCTGGATTTCAAATAAAAGGCAGTTACCAAAGGCCTCTTTAACTTTATTGAGTTTAAAATCTGTATTGCTATTAACTAGTGTGAACACTATTTTTGAAAAGTAGCTTCATGTGAAAGCAAAGTTTAGAGAGAGAGAGTGTGTGTATTTATCTGGCATAAATACACACTGGTGAAGGGTTATGCCTTGTCTGCAATATTAGGAACCCAGCCATCACAAAAGTGATGTATAGGGGCAGAAAATGTAGTCTTAAAGGACACTCAGGTACTAGAAAAACAGGCAAGCTGTGAGAAATGGAATAGAACCATTGCTGCCAAGTGTTTTTCTGTGACTGTTGGAGTATGAGGAATAGCAACATTGTTATTTAGTACTGCATTTGGAGAATTATGGAACAATGCAAAACATAGACAAGTGGTTTTCTTTGAGTTAAAACTGTTTTGAATCACAGGAAATGAAATAAATATTAACATGGAGGACAGTTTCGACACCAGATCATCATCATCTACCTTCACTCTTCCGAGTTCTTCAGAGACAAGGCTTTCGATTCAGCTCTTGCAGTTCAGAACAAGTTTACTTGAAGCACTAGAAGAGCTGCGTATGAGAAGGGTGAGCCCATCCTAAGGTTTTAAGTAGAAACTTCTTTCTTTCTTTCTTTCTTTCTTTCTTTCTTTCTTTCTTTCTTTCTTTCTTTCTTTCTTTCTTTCTTTCTTTCTTTCTAAAAGAAGCTCAAACAGCCACTTTTTTATGAAGCTTATTTATTTATTGATAAAGCTCTGTGGAGTTGGTTCTCTTCTTTTTTTACATGGGTTCTGGGAATCAAACTTGGCTTATTAGGTATGCATGGCTAGTACCTCTGCCCACTGAGCCATCTTCACAGCCTAACTCTGAGAATTAAAAAGGGAGAGAGTAAGAGTAAGCAAATGAGTGAGAGAAAAAGAGCTTTAAAAATTATAAAAGGCATTGGCTTTAGCAAGTGTGTTGGCCAGTTTTTATGTCCACTTGACAGAAGTGAGGACCATTTGGGAATAAAGCATCCTAATTGAGATTGGCCTGTAGGCAAGTCTGAGTGCATTTTTTTTTTGATTGATGTGAGAGGTCCAGCTCACTGTGGACATGGTATAAGAATCTGAGCAAGCTAGAAAGAGCAAGCCAGTAAGCAACACTCCTTCATGGCCTCTGCTTCAGTTCCTGCTTCCAGGTTCCTGACATTCATGTCCTGTCTTGAATTCCATGGACTATAAGCTGTAAGATTAAATAAACTCTTTTCTCAAGTTGTTTTGGTTATAAATATTTCTTCTGACTAGTTTTTATTTCTGCTTAACACAAGCTAGAGTCATCTAAGTGGGTGGAACCTCAATTGAGAAAATGTCTCCATAAGATTCAGCTATAGGGAAGCCTGTAGGGCATTTTTAAAATTAGTGATTGAGGTAGGAAGGCTCAGCCCATTGTGAGTGGTACTTTTTCAGAGGATCTTTAGTTTTAGTCCTGTATTCCCTGCTCTACTCTGCCCTCCCATCCTCCAACCTATATAATTCTTTCTTCTCCATTTTTCCACTTTCCCCTTATCTCTCTGTGTTCTTTCTTCCTTTCCTTGAAAGAACACCATAGTCCCTTAGTAATTTTCTGATCTCTGGGTATTTCAAATGAAACACATGTTTTTATTTATTTTGCCGCAGGTGGTACTGCAGGCCTTTATTTTTAAATGTGTTATACATTATATTTTCATATTTTTCTCCTCCCCCAGATCCTTCTATTCTCTACTGACCGAACTTCATATTTTTCTCTCTTAAAAATAAAACAAAAACCAAAACCAAACCAAAAAGTACACACACAAGTGCATGCATACACACAAAAGCACGCACGTGAGGGGGTGGGTGGGACTCTTTGTCTGAGTCTCTTTCTAGATGTTGGGATTTTGTTTGGTTTGAGCTTGTGCGGGTACTATGCTTGCTGTCGTGCATAGTCTCTGTGAGTTCGTGTGTATATCAGCTTCATTGTGTCTGGAAAACACTGCTTGCTTGAGGTCATCCATCACCTGGGGCTCTTACAATTTCTCCAGCCTCTCTTACACATAGATCCCTGAGTCTTGGGGTGGGGGAGGGGAGAATCACACATATTTAAAGATTCAAGGCTAACACCCACAAATAATTTATTTTTCAGTTTTAGGAGAATAGTTTTACCATATAGTCCTGTCTGGCCTGGCACTTGTGTAGACCTGGCCTTGAGATCCACCTGCTTGCGTCTCCCCCAGTGCTGAGATTAAAGGTGTGCATCATCATGCTGGGATAAATTGGTAATGATACAATTAGAAAACAATGGCATGCTTAATAAATTAATAAAGATATACAAATTATCTGAATCAACAAAACAGTTCATATTGAATCCATGCTATGTGCACTGTAGAATTTTAACTCCATTTGTTTGTTTGTTTGTTTTTGGTTTTCTTGAGACAGGATTTCTCTGTGTAGCCTTGGCTGCCCTGGACCAGGGCTGTCCTCCAACTCACAGGGATCCACCTGCTTCTGCCTCCTAAGTGCTGGGATCAAAGGTGTGTGCCACCACCGCCCGGCTTGACTCCATTTCTTCTTTATTGAGGCAGAGTCGCCTGTGCTCCAGGCTTGCCTTGAACTGGTGAAGTCAAGGATGGCCTTAAATTGCTGATTGTCCTGCTTCCGTCTCTGAAGTGCTCGATTTTAGATGTGCACCACTACCTGCAGGGGACTGAACTCAAGGGGCCTTCATTTATGCTAGGCAAACTTTCTTTCAATTCATCCCAGATGAGTTTGATAAATTTGATAAATAGATCTGATTTTGATAAATAACCTTGTCAGACAGATCCATGGGATTACTGATAAGAAATAGAGATGATTTATAATAGCGCAAGGGTCACAAATTCAGTATTTGGGTGGTTGGCATATGACTTGAGTAGGGTAGGAATTATGTTGAGCCTGAGAGCCTATACTGTATTGAAACCAACATAGAAATTTGTATTTCAGTTTGTGGTTTGAAGGTTTTTAACACGTCTTTTTTTTTTTTTAGATTTATTTATTTATTAATTAAATAACATTCTGCCTGCATGTGTGTCAGTGTACCAGATCTCATTATAGAGGGTTGTGAGCCACCATGTGGTTGCTGGGAATTGAATTCAGGACCTTTGGAAGAACAGCCAGTGCTCTTAACCTTTGAGCCATCTCTCCAGCCCCTTGAAGGTTTTTAAGATAGATATAGTTCTGATCCAAATCAGTTGTTAATGAGAATGAAAGACCTTTACTATGAAGCTTTTGGAACATTAAAATATGCATTTACTTGATGTCCTTTTATAAACCATTTCTAGGTCTGTACTTTAAGAGGATTCAAGTTTTGTAGGTGCAACATGCCATGCCAGTTAATAACTGTGTTATCACATAGTATGATAAAATTATAAATAAAATTACTTTACAAAAAATCTGTTAAGTATTCAAATAATAATAAGTTCTTGGGTTCTAAGTAAACAGTAAATAAAATTCAGTGGAATTTTGGGTGATATGAAGTAACAATGGTTTGCTAAGAAAACTGGCCACACACAGTAGTATAGTCTGTAGAAAATAATCTTACACCACCTTTCAGTACCGTAAAATCAGTGCAATTACTGTTGATTGGACCATTACAATCTGTAGAGTATATACTTTTATTTTACATAGAAAACTGATAAATGCATATTAGCCACCAACTATACATATTAGCTGCCAAAAGTAGCATTGTTATATACTTACACTTTCTTGGCATTTTAGATTCAAGTTTTCTACTACACTAATTTTAAATCTTTATCATTTAGCTTTTATGTTTTCTTTCTGTCCATCAAACAACTTTTAGAAGTTTTAATAAAAATTCTTATGAGATTGTCAGTGAAAGAAAATAAATTTAGCAAGAAAAATCCTATCTTCCAAGTTCAATAAAGTATCCAAGAATATAGAATCCTAAAAGTGTTTATTTTTTATTAGATGCCTTAGGACTACAAGGATTTAAGTGTTTTTACAAAAAACAATAAAGGAGGAGTAATTTGATGGTTTATTTACTCTTTATAACCTTTAGAAAGTGTTGTTTTTTTTTTTAAAGTGCTTGCTTCAGGCTGTAGTTTTACAAGATGGGCTATGTGTTGGTCAGACCCTTTCAATTCTTGACCCTGAACAGATTTAGGGACATAGCACATACAGCAGGCACGTGCTCAGGAAGCCCAAACTGTAACTGGGCACTTTTACTCTCCTTTCAGATTTATAATCTGTCTCTTCTAAAATTGCTCAATTCAGTCTCTCTATGTTGTTTCATAAAATACTACACTCTCTTCTATTTTCTTACTCTAATTAGCCAAAAGTTGGTCACAATAATATCTCTAATAATTGATGAAAAGATCTAAAAGTTTATTTTCTGAGAGTATTAAAGCAGCTATTTTTTATATTAGCAAATTATTAGGCAGGTTTCTGATATGGAAATTAAAACACTCCTATTGGTTATTTTAAGAATATTTACTTTTGCTTTTAATTATGTGCGTGTTTGTGTGTGTGTGTCTCTGTGAATATGTGCATGTGAGTGCAGGTGCCAGTGGAAGCGAGAGATCGGATTCCCCTGGTGCTGGAGTTACAGGCAGTTGTGAGCCCCCTGACGTGGGTGCTGGCAAGTGGAACTCAGATCCTCTTAACACTGTGTCATCTTTCAGCCCTCATATCAGTTCTTAATTTTTACTTTTTTATACCACAACTATTTCTAACTTTTATTTGAAAATGTTCTACCAAAATCAGAATATACTTGTAGACAGGCAGGAGAGTTTTTAAAACGTGTGTATGTGTGTGATGTATTGTTGAATTCAAACAAGTGCCATGATCTATACATGTGTTTGATCTCCTGGAATTAGTTAATTGTGAGCCATCATGGAGGTGCTAGGAGCTGAACCCAGGTCTTCTGCTGAGCAACATGTGCTCTTAACTGCTGAGCCACCTCTGCAGCCCTCTTCTGTATTTTAACATAGCTGTTTGGGGCAGACATGCATGCATATTGACTATAATGCAGATATGTGTATTTATTTTTAAGTAAGTCTTCCATTGTTACTCAGCCTGGCCTTGAACTTGAAATACTTCTGTCTACTTCTTGAGCAGGTGAGTTAACAGACATGCATTACCACCTCTGGGCAGTGGGTTTTAATTACAGATGTGTATTACTGCAAGAGGTTCTAATGTTGCCTTCTCAGGTAGCATTTGTTACTATTTGTTGCATGCATTTCCTTCCTGCTTTCCATTTTAGAGAAACTCCGGTTGTCTTAGCATTCACTTCTCACTAGTGCGAGTCACGTAAATCCTCATTGGTGGTGGTGGTGGTGGTGGTGGTGGTGGTGGTGGTGGTGGTGGTGGTGGTGGTAGTAGTAGTGTGTGTGTTCATGCTACAGTATGTATGTGACAGTCAGAGGAAAACTTTGTGGAGTAAGGTCATTTCCTGGACTTTAACATGGATTCTAGGGCTTGAACTAAGATCGTTGGGCTCTAAGAAGTACGCCTACCTCTGCCTCCCAAGTGTTGGTATTCAAGGTGTGTGTCAGCATTCCTAACTTCTATCCAGATTCTAGATTACTGGCTTGATATGGGGCCCCAGTCCTCTGCTGGATTTATATATTTAACTTTCAAAATGCCAGGTTTCCTCCCGTGAGTGTGCAGGTGTGTCACTTCTGTCTCTCTAGAGACAGCTGGAACTAAATGCCTGAAGTTTTAATTTTCACAGCATTCTTTTTCCTTTTTCAATATAGGAAACAGAGACTAAATATGAGGAGCAGATTGCTAAAATTATTACGGAGATACAGGAACTGAAATGGCAAAAGGTAAGTATTCCCCTCCCAGATGATCATCTTAGTGTCTATTTGAAACACATTCCAGGGGCTGGAGAGACCGCTCAGTGGTCAAGACCAGCTGCTGCTCCTGCAGAGGATCTTTCCCAGCACCCAGGTCATCCATAGTCATCCACAGCACCACAGTCATCCATAGCTCTAGTTTCAGGGGATCTCTTACCCTCTTTTGCCTCTGCAGGCTCCAGACATGGCCATGCAGGCAAAACCAACCAACCAACCAAACCAAAACAAACAAACAAACAAAAAACCCTGAAAACCCCCAAAACCATGCCATTTATATACATAAAGTAAAGTAAATCTTATATTCTAATTCTTTTCTCTTTTTTTTTTGGCCCCCCCTTCTTTTCTCTTTAAAAGTAAAAGAGATATGGTTTATTGCTGACTCTAAATTCTTTCCAATTTGTTAACATTTCAGTTTTAATTATATTGTTTTCCTACCCATTTAAGGATAGACTTATATCACAGTGTCTCAAAAAGTTATGCTGATATTTGATACTGTCGTTAAAATCAGTAACTAGCACTAGAATATTAGTTTTGTGTATTACCAGTAAATGCATTTAACTTTGTTAAAGTATTGTGCTCACTTTGTAATATTAATTTTTTTTATTATTAGTTACATTTTGTTAACTCTGTATCCCAGCTATATCCTACTCCCTCATTCCCTCCCAACCCCACCCTCCCTCCCTCATCTCCTCCCTGCCCCTTTATATTCTAATTCTTACAACAAAATTAATTAATTTTTAAATTTCTTACATGTACTTGAAGATAGTGCATAATTTGAGACATGGGCTCAGGACAGTTCCTACCAAAATTGTTGATGATATTTATGGCTTCAGAATTTTTTAACTTTCTGATAGAACACCAAGGACAAGTCATATTGGTTTTTTTTTTTTATTATCAGAAGAATCAACTTTATTTTCAGTGTTTAGTTACATATAAATGAAAGAAATGAAAATACAGAAAGCACTAGCTATAAAGCTTTTTGTGTTTCTCTCAATCTTATGTTATGAATATTTTTCCACATAGTTAAATGTATCTTTAGAGGATTTTTTTCTCAATTTTTCTGGTGTTGTAACTCTTGAACACAGTTCCTAATGTCCTGGAAACTCACAGGTGGAGAATCCCTGCCTTAGAGTATGAGATTTAACTATTAATTAGCTTAGGATCATGCCTAGTCATCTAAACATCTGTGGCCACTTTATTTTATCCTTATTAATTACTTGTAGAAATTTCACCAGATTAGTAGTGAGATCACTGTTGACTTCTAAATATTGTGACTATGTGATTTACTGTGTCTGAATTACATCATAATAGAGTTAGATTTCTATGAATACATCTTATAGAGTTTATTGTTTTTATGAAGTCATGGTAGTATGGTTGATTCTGGTGGTGGATATTTATATATGTTTTTCCTGTCTTTTTGATTGTTGGTGCATTAGATAGGACAGTATCTATAAAAGAGTATTTAAAACTTGAGGAGTCCTATATGTGGACATGCCAATATGGAAAAATGCCAGGGAAAATATGAGTATTGGATTATAGATTACTACTACATCATCAGTAGCTAAGATCACCCAGTTTAATCCAAGAGAACAGACACTATCTCCAAATCACAGTTTCTGTCTATTGTTGACTCGTTCCACAGGTGGCTAAGAATTCAGAATGCATTATTAAGGTTAATGACATTGGAGACTTTATTTAAGAAATAATATTCATTTACTCATTCAAGGTTCTGGATTGTTAGCAAGTAGGAAATAAAATACTTAGGCATGCATAAAGAACTGAAAACCTCATAAAGCACTACATTTGGTGAATGATGATCTAGTTTAGGAGTCCACATCCTTTTTGTGTATAGAGCCTTATGGTAAATATTTTGGACTTTGTGGACCATCACAGCAATCTACACAGCCATGGGTGGTACTTAGATGAATAAGTATGACATTCTCTCTCTTTTCTGTTAAACTATTTAAGAATACGAAACAGTTCTTAGCTTAGCTTACAGGTCATACAAAACAGGTAGTTGGTCAACACTGGCCTTTAGGTCTTCATTCATCCTTCCCTCTCTCCTTTCTTCCTTCCTTCTTTCCTTTCATCCTTCCTTCCTTTCGTCCTTCCTTCCTTTCCTTTTCTTCCTTCCTGCTTTCCTTCCTTCCTTTCTTTCTGGTCTTACTTTGTGTCCAGGCTGTCCTGGACTCACAGAAATTCTACCTTTGTTTCCTGAATGCTGGGATTAAAGGCATGTACCACTATGCCAGGAAGCTTCTAGTTTCTTTATTCCTGATCTCGATCTGTCTCTGTAGGCCCAGTAGTAAAGGCTGTCTGTATTATATATTTGCCTTCCTGATCCATTTATTTTGATTGGGAGTTGTTTTATTTTCTGAGGACAGTCTGTTTTTAAAGTTTCTTAGCATTTTCTACTTTTAAATTTCTTGGTAGGATGGCAGTCTAGGTATTAGAGAGTTTGTTCAGTTAGGAGATCCAAAGATCTATGCCCTGAAGTTTATCTATTGTGTTAAAAGCTAAAGTAAAGTGGATAGAACTAGAAAATATCCTTCTGAGTGAGGTAACCCAGAACCAGAAAGACATGCATGGTATATACTTACTTATAAGCGGATATTATCCACATAATGTAGGATAAACAAACTAAAATCTACAGATCTAAAGAAGCTAAACAACAAGGAGGACTCTAGGGTGGATGCTTAAATCTCATTCAGAAGGGCAAACAGAATAGGCACAGGAAGCAGTGGACGAGAGGAAACAGGACAGGAGCCTACCACAGGTGTTCTCTGAAAGACTCCACCCAGCAGGGGATAGAAGATGTAGAGACTCACAGATAAACTTTGGGCAGAGTGCAGGGAGTCTTATGGAAGAGGAGAGGGATAGAAGGACTTGAAGGGGACAGGAGCTCCACAAGGAGACCAACAAAGCCAAAAAATCTGAGTCCATGGGCCCCAGTAGAGGCTGATGCATCAACCAAGGACCATGCATGGAGAGTACCTAAACCCCTGCTCAGATGTAGCCCATGGGCAGCTCAGTCTTCAAGTAGGTTTCATAATAAGGGAAGCAGGGGCAGTCTCTGACATGAACTCGGTTGCCTGCTCTTTGATCATTTCTCCCTGGCAGGATAGCCTAACTAGGCCACAGAGGAAGAAGATCCAGGTAGTCCTAATGAGACTTCATAAGCTAGGGTTAGATACTAGGGAAGGAGGACTCCTTCTTTTTAGTGGACATGGGGAAGGTGGTGGGGGGAATGAAGGAGAGAGGGTGGGACTGGGAGGAGATGAGGGAGGGGGCCACATTCGAGATACAAAGTGAATAAATTATAAAAAATAATAAAATTAAAAAAATTTAAAAGGCAAAGTAACTGATAGAATTTTTTCAAACATGGCTTCCAGGATAGACACAGGAAGCAGTGGAAGAAAGGGGATTTCATTTTCTTTGGAGTAATTTCAGGAAGATAGCTTTTGAATTTTAACTGATGTAGAAGAAATGTGCTAATATTCAGTGTTGATATGATTTTTGAAACACATTGTATAAATCTCTTGGAATACTTTATTAGGTTTTTCTGAAGCAAAGAAATGGCTCAAATCAGGGAGGAATAGCCAATTTTATAAGGCAGCCTCTAACAGGATTGCATGGTGAAAGCTAGTGACTGTCAAGCGTGTGGACATCACGGTCTTAGAAGTTGGAGACAGTGGGAGAGCACGAATAACACTGATGTGCTATTGACATTGTTTTTCCTTAAGCCTGCAGATGATGGAGCAAGTTCCAAATTAATGACAAGGCATTCTAATAGAAATGCTGATGAAGTGAGTGTTCTGTCACTAGAAGGCCTATTTGGAAACATTCAGGAATTTCTTTTTACTGGCAGAACTGTAGCTCCATAGCAAGAAGCTTCAGTCAATTCGGGAAAGAAATAGGCAGTGATGAGAACACAGAACCCATTAGAGGGTTAATTTTAGGAAGCCCATTTACAGGAGCTGAGGCTTGGATTTACAAGAATGACAGTTTAATCAGGAGGTTCTGCTGGCCAGGGACAGCCTCCGCAATCTTAGTAAAACTTCTATTAGTGCTATAATCTGGTTTGGTTTCCAGTCAATCCTTGTTCTGATGGGTAATTTCATGTAAAATTTTTGAGAAATTCCATTAAGATCCTCTGGTGCCACCAAGTGTTTGTCCCGAATGTGTCCTGAAAGAGATTTCCTTGTGTAATTTACAATCACTTTTCTTTCATAGTATGTAGCCAGTTGTGGGCATTCCAAAATAGCCTTTATAAATCTCTCAAAGCATTTGGCTTTTGGAGTACCACAGAGCTCAGGACCATCCATCATGAAGATTAGCTAGGGCATTTGCTCTGGCCTTTCTGCCCTCCTTTTTAGTGTATATCTGTTCTCAGGAAGCGTTAGAACCTTGGAATGGTTGACTTTGCAACCTAGATTCCTGCTGAAGTTTTAAACCCTTGTTTCTCCAGTATTCTGAATCATGGGTATCTGCAGAAGCACACCTGATGATAAGGGCAAGCTTTGCAGCATAAGATATGTTCTGTCATCTTGGTTAGCTTACCTGTTAAGGAATCATAATATAGAGATCAGTGGAGACTGCTGTAGCATCCCTGGCATTTTTTCTATTTCAATTTGAAAACTTACCTGTTAAAAAAGTTAGGCCTAGATTTAACCTAGGGAGAGTGTCTAACCAGTCAGCTTCTGTCATAGTCATTGCCCAGGGACTAGATTGTCAGGATTTCTCCACCGTTGAATTATAAGGTCTAGCAGTCTTTTAAATAGTTGCTATATGAGCAACTATTTAACTATTTAACTATACTGAAAACTATTATAGTTTTCAAAGAGCTATATTGTATATAGAAGTTTCTGATCATCAGAATATTTCTTGATCTCTGTGCAGCCTCTTTTACATTAGTATATTTGATTTTCCTTTCCCTTCCTTTCCTTTTTTTTTTTTTTTTTTTTTTTTTTTTGAGGCCGGGTCTCACTGTGTAGCCCTGACTGACCTGGAATTTGCTGTGTACACCACAGAGATCTTGTTTCTGCCTCTCAGTGCTAGGATTACAAGTGTGCACCATCACTCTCAGCTGATCCATTTTTATTTAAAACTATAGTACATTTAAGTCCTTAGATACATATAATAAATACCAGTGTATGTATATTTATGAATATAAAATGACTAATGCATAGAAGTGGAATGATTGTGTGTGTGATTGTGTGTTGTGAAAAGCTGTGCTCCAGGCATGACATGGCTGTTGCCATTTTGAATTCAGAACAGTTGTGGTAACTGCATGAGGTTCTCACAAGACTTGGCCCACTGGTTGGAGAGCATATGCCAGCTGCTGATATGACAATGAGAAGCAAGTCCTGGCTTACCATTTCATACAGGTGGGGTGTGGTGAGATGCGAGGGAAAGAGTACAAATTAGATTTGTGTTAAATAGCTCCCCATAATATCCAAAATGTTGGAACCCACAAAAAAATTAATAATGAAGACTGGAAAGTGAGGTGAGGACAGAAGCAAGGAAACAAGGGGAAATTCATACCTAAGTACTATATATCATAACTTCTATTCCTCCCCCCTCTTCTAATCCAGTTTTTCCCATGTCCCTTCATTCCTTCTTAAATTCATGACTTTTTCATTACTGTTACTGAGTGCAATCAGTGTTGCTCATATATTTGCTCATAAATGTGTTTAGTGCGACCCCTTGGGATTGAATAACCTATCAGGGAATTTATCCCTGAAGAATCCTAGTTCTTCCACCCTCAGCAGCCATTACAAAATTTCCTCTATCCACATTGGTGTGTCAACTGGTGTGGTCATTATGCAGGGCTTGTTTAGGCAACCACACTGTTGAAATTTAATAGGTACAGCTTTTCCATCACATCTAGAAGACAGTATCTAATAGCAGGTGTCCTAGCCCCTTAACTTTGTTTAAAATAGTAAATACTGAAAATTAAATACTGAGTGCAAATAATCAGACATACAGCTTTTAACCTCCCCCCCCAAAAAAAAAAGCATAGGTGAGAAATGGGATCATGCATGTGCAATTAAAAAAACAGAAGCCTAGGACAGGGGAAATGGCCCAGTGGGTAAAGTACTTGCTGTGCATGAATGAGAGCCTGAGTTGGGAGTCTCAGAACCTGTCTAAAAACCAGATGAGATGGCCTATGCCTGTGATTCCAGTGCTGCTACAGTGAAGTTGGGAGGTGGAGACTGGACAGTTCCTAGAAACAAAGCAGGGAACACTTGCCTTTGTGGCACATGGTAGGCTCCTACTCATTAACAAACCACACACACACACACACAGAGAGAGAGAGAGAGAGAGAGAGAGAGAGAGAGAGGAAGAGAGAAGAGGAAAAAAAGTGAAATTCTTTGCTGTGCTTTGGTTTTACAAAATATAGTTTGGTGAACCTAAAGAAGTAAATGTCATTGACCATGTTTGCTAGGTAATAAAATTGCTTTTGAAAATTCTAGCCGCAAGACTACAATTCTTCTTGTGAACTAGGGTTGTTAATTTTAAATAAATTTAATTAGATTTTTTTTCTCTCCCTCTCTTCCCCTTCCTTCATTTGTCCTTCCCTCTTTCCTCTTTCTTTCTTTCCTTCCTTCTTTCTTTCTTTCTCTCTCTCTCTTTCTTTCTTTCTTCTTTCTCTCTCTCTCCCCCCTCCCTCCCTCCCTTCCTTCCTTCCTTCCTTCCTTCCTTCCTTCCTTCCTTCCTCTCTCTTTCTTTCCTTGAGACAGTGTCTCATGTACTTCAGGTTAACCTTGAACCTTCTGTGTAACCATGGTGGGCCTTGAATTCCTAATCTTTACCTCCTGTGCTATGGTAACAGGTGTGCCTTATCATGGCTAGCTTGGCATTGTAGAAAGCTTTGGAGCCAGCTATATCTAGTGTCTAAAAATTTAAAAAGCAATGTACTTTTATTATAAAGAAGCAAGTGAAAACAAAATTTATATATAATTCTATGACCAAAAGATAATTAAATTGTTTAAAATCATATTTTAAGAGAATAAGTAGAAATAAATGTTTTATAATATTTTCATTTATCTATCTATCTGTCTATCGTATGAGTGTCTTTATATAATTGTTCATGTACATATGTTGATCATGTGCAAGCCTGGTGCCCACAGAAGTCAGAAGAGGGGCTTCTGATTCTCTGGAACTGGGGTTACTAATGGTTTGAGCTGCCATGTGGATGCTGAGCCAGGTCCTCTGTAAGAGCAGCAAGTGCTCTAAACCACTGAGACATCTCCCCAGCCTTTTGTTCTTTACTTATTTTAATTGTAAACCAAATTGAGATTTAAAATAAAAAGCTTACTAGACTTTGTTTTACCTTCTCATAATTTTCTTTTTTTTCCTTATATTTTAAAAATAGGAGACTCTTCAGAATCAAAAGGAGTCATTAATAAAGCAACACAAAGAAGCAATGGGAATGTTTAAAAATCAGGTGATTTTCATGATAGACTAACTGCAATAGAAAACTGTGTATTTTTCTTTCTGCTGTATTATGACAAACTAGTCTGTGAACACACAGAAAACAAAAATGATAATATTATGGAAAGCAGGAAATAAAATTATTTTTATTATAACTCATGGTAGTATAGATAAATTTGGAAAAAATGTTTTCTTGGTAATGGATCTGTCCTAAGTAATTCTGATATGTGCTCATTCACCCTCTTTCTTTTGTAAAAGTATGCCATTGGCCTACCTTTTACATGATTCCCATGCTGCCCCTTTACCAAACTCAGTTTGTTGAACTATGCATGGTTCATGAGTCAACTTGCCAGTAATTAAAATATTAAGAGGAAGATGTGAAGCCAGGCACGGTGTCACATGCCTTTAATCCTGGAGGTAGAAGCAGATGAATCTCGTTGAGTTTAGGGCCAGCCTGGTCTATATTTCGAGTTCTAGGCCAGCTAGGGATATAGAGAGAGACCCTGTCTCAAAAAACCCAAAAGAAAGAAGATATGAAGGAGGGAGAGGAGAGGTGATCCCTATTTGCTGTCTGCTGAAGCCTCCACGAATAGCAACTACCAGAATAACTGAAAAATAAAGAAGATAAAAACTAAAATATTTTAAAGAAATGAGAGTTATAACCTCATTAATTTGAATTCCATCATCTTTAACTTTCTCAGCTTTATCTCTATACCTTAGAAAACGTTAACTTAGGAAAATGCACTCAGATACAATATCCTCTGGAAGTTTTTTTATATATCCCACTGTCCTCATTTTTTCTTTCCACTTTTTTTAATCTTAATTTTCATACAACTGTGTGTGGGGAAAAAACACATCTGTGTGCTTAACATTACTAGTGGGTTGAGGTTAGTGATAATTTACATCTTGGGATGACATGCTTTCTTCTTTTCATTTGAAGTAAGTCTAACCAAAGTTACAAGTTTTAATTGAAGGGTAAGGAAGCAGAAGCCCAAGTGTACAGTGTTTGCTAGATTGCAGAAGCCTCTGTCTCTGCCATCACAAGAGACGGAGCACATAAGAACAGGTCCAGGAGACATCTTCAGAATCTCAAGCTTGTTTATTTTACAGCACTAGAACTTGATTGCACATGGCTGAAAAGTTCTTTATCACTGTGCTGCATTCAAAGCCATGTTTATTTTTAAGTGAAGAACTGTTGAATGTAAATGAAGAGTGTGAAAAAGAGATAGGGACGTTTCTAAAAAAAAAAAAACAAACAAAACACTGACAATTTTGCTAAAGTCCTTAATGCTGATTAGAATATTTTATTTTTTTCTATTGACATATTCACTTTCATCTTGCTGTTTTAAAACAGTATTTTTTAAATGAAGGTCATTTTTATTTCATTATTGTAATATTTAAGTAAACTCAGGATATAAGTACTGCTCATGCAAATACAAATGCTGTAATTTCATAAAATTATAACTTTAGAAAATGATAGATGCTATTGCTTAAAAGTGGATAGTAAAATATTTCAGATATTTAAGATTTTTAGATGGTTAAATCAAACTTCAATAATTGGAATAATTGGTGTTTAAGTGATTTAGTTATTTATGTGCTTTTGTGATTGCCTTTCCTTCTGTTTCATATACTTCTATTTTCTGAATGCGAGAACATGTTCAAATTGTATAAATTCAACATAGAAGTATAAGATGCTTTCATATTCTTACTGATCAACAAAAATCACTGTTAACAGTTTACTTACCTGTATTTTGATTTTTAAAACTTATCAGCTACAAATGAAGATGTATGCCTTGGAAGAAGAAAAGGTAGCTATTAATTTTTAAAATAACAAAATATACTTAAATGAATTTATCATCATTGTTCACTATAATAGAAGTAAGTGTTATAATGGAGAATAATGGAGAATGTTGGTTAATTGAAATCTTACAAGCAGAAAGAACCTCAGGTAATCTTGTTACTGACCTTTGTGACTTTAGATGGTAAAACAGGGGCTAGACTTCAGGCTTCTTCACCCAAATTGAAATTCTTTTCTTCTGCAGTGCTCCCTTCTGTGAGCTGCCCCATGTTCTAGTGCAGCGGTTTTCAACCTGGGGGTCGCATATCACATAGCCTGCATGTTATTATTTACATTACGATTCAAAATAGTAGCAAAATGAACTAGCAATGAAATAATTTTATGGTTGAGGTCACCATAACATGAGTAACTGCATTAAAGGATTGCAGCATTAGGAAGGTGGAGAACCACGGCTCTAGAGCCTTTTCAGTGTGAGCACGTGCTTTAAATGTAAAACTCTTGAGATGACTTGCATCTAGTTGCCAGCCAGTTAGAAGAGGAGACACGACTTCCAACAAATCATACACTAACTGGCACTAAATATTTTCTCATGCTAACATAGTTAACATGTCTATTATGACAATGGACATAGAATTTACAATCTTAATTTATGGATCTACTCTTTAAAATTTTATTTATTTATTTATTAAGTACACAGTGTTCTTCCTGCAGGCCAGAAGAGGGCACCAGATCTCATTATAGATGGTTGTGAGCCATCATGTGATTGCTAGGAATTGAATTCAAGACCTCTGGAAGAGTAACCAGTGTTCTTAACCTTGAGCCATCTCTCCAGCCCTATAGATATACTCTTAAGCTAGAAATTTTAAAGGAAATTCTCCCTTTATATTCATGATACAAATTTACCTATGCATTATTAATTAGAAAACATTTGACCTTCTGCATTCAGTTTTGCATGTGTGGATCAATTTGCCATTAATTAAAGATACAGGTTTAGGAAAACTGTCTCTATGCTGGATACATACATTTTATTCTTGATATCAGTCCATAACCAGTATTTTACAACAACTGTTTATATAGAGTTTATTTTCTATTAAGTATTAAAAGTGAGCTGGAGATAATTTGAAGTATGTAAGAGAATGTGTGTAGCTTATGTGTAAACACTGACATTTTATAGAAACAGGTTGAGGTTTTGCTGTTTATAGAGGAGCTTTTAGACTTCTCGTAAATTCTGAGCGATAATTTCATATTCTATCTAAGAATTTAATAATTATATAATATCTGTAAGTTTTCCTAGAAGTGTTCTTATAAATCAAAGCATCATAGTTAAATTATTTTGTAATTATAATTATGTAAAGGTTATTGCATTATTTTGATATAAATAAATCTTCATTAGAAATATAATTTTTCATGTAGACATATGTTTAAAGTCTGTGAGGTGACTTTTTCTATTTTCTTCTTTTATATTTATACTAAAAATAAAGTATTAAAGTGTGATTTTTCTTACCTGAAAGGGAAAATACAAACTTGCTACAGAAATCAAAGAAAAAGAAATAGAAGGATTGAAGGAAACATTAAAAACATTGCAGGTAAAGTAACTTGCTGTTTAAAATCAATTTCATATTTTAGCATTGTGTCAACAAAACCCCATTCAACCTGTCTAGCAAACATAATAATATTTATATTACATAATACTTTTGCCTGGGTATTATACTTTGAAATTTGAATTTTGTTTGATATATATTGTATTTTAAACAGCATGTACATATATTAAGTAGAACACACATATGCATATAGTATATGTATATTTAAATAGCCTTCATTACTTGTTACTGTAATATAGGTGTCTTCATTGCAGTTCTGTTGCTGTGAAGATATACCATGACCAAGATAGTGCTTATAAAAGAAATAATTTAATTGGGGGCTTGCGTACAGTTTTAGAGGTTCGCTCATTATAATCATGGCCGGGAGTGTGGATCTCCAAAGCCCAGGAACCTTAGACACGCCTGCCTGATTCTGCCCTGCCCAGGTATAGGCTGTTTAATTAGCCAATCAGGTGTAATGACTTAGGTAGATTTACAGAGAGGGCCAGAAGTTAGCATCAAACCAAACTCCAACACTTTTCTTTTTATGTTTTAAACATTATTTATTCACTTTACATCCCGATGGTAGCCTCCTCTTCACTCTTTTCCTAGTCCTATCCTCCCTCCCTCTTCCTCCATACTTCCTCCCCTTTTCCTTGCCCACCTACTCACCCCAGCTCATTAAGTCACATCAGGACAGAGAGTACCCTCTTCCCTCTAGCCTGGTGAGGCAGTCCTGCAGGGAGGGGGGGGGGGCTGCCCTAAGGCCGGGCACCCGGTCCCTCGCCTCCCTGGGCCCCCCCCCCCCCCCCCCCCCGCTCGCTTACTAGGGCACTCACATGACGCCTGAGCTGCCCATCTGCTATATCTGTGTAGGGGGCCTAGGTCCAGTCCATTCATGGTCCTTGGTTGGTGCAAGCCCCTCTGGGCCCCGGTTAGTTGGCTCTGTTGGTCTTGTGGTGCTCCTCTCACCTCCACGTCCTTCTGTCCTTCCTTCCACTTTTCCACAAGACTCCCTATGCTTAGTCCAATGTTTGGCTGTGAGTTTCAGCATCCGCTTCCATCCGCTGCTGGGTAGAGCCTCTCAGAGAACAGCTATGCTGGGCTTTTGCCTTGTTCCCTTTTTTCTGTAAGTGCTGGCAGGGATGGATAGTAACAGGAATGTTCATTGCTGTGGAGACAATTTGACTGTTTCTTATAAAATTAAATATTCTTTTTAAAAAAAACAAAGTGTGTGTGTGGGAGCATGGAACACTTTTTACATAATGGAAATACTCTGTAGTGCTGTACTGCTGGCTAGGTATCATTCTCCATTTGTCCAGACCCATAGACTGTTCATGAGTGAACCCTGTTGAAACTGTGGACATTGAGTGATAATGTGTCATTGTAAGTTCTGTAATTGTAACAGACACATAATTTGTGTGTGGGAGGAGAGGAGGAGGGAGAAAAAGAGATGTTAATAGTTGGAAGGTTACTCATGTGTGAGAATAAGGGAATCTATGGGGTATTTGTACTTTTCTCTCAGTTTTGCTATGAAACTATAAATGCATATTTTAAAATCTTGAAAAAGAGCCCTAACAGCTCTCTGAGTGGAATTAAAATAATTCTTATTACTAAAATATTTACCATCCCAATTTTATGTAATCAAAGTATTTTTGAGATGTGAAATTAACTTTTTTATCTTTTAAAAATTTTAAGCTCAGATAATTTCATGTTTTGCCTTCCCCAGTAATCTCCATCTTTGCTCCTTTTCATTTTCTTAGAAGGTACACTTTCGTCTGCCTCGTGTGTCCTTATAGTCTCACTCTCTCTTTCTGTGGACTTGAGGTATTTTATGTAGTTTCTTTACATTTATCTTCTAGTTCACTAATTTTTCAACTATGTTTTATTTGTCATATAACTTATCCATTAAGTTTTTTATGTTATAACTGCATTTCTGTTTTATAGAAGTTCAATTTGGTGCACTTTCAAATCTGCCTTTTTTATAGTGTCTTATACGTTTCCTATGCTTTTTACTTTATCTTTTATGTCTTTAATCATATAAAATAATTTTATATCTTTGAGATTTTTGTCTCTTATCTCTAATTATTGGGGTCAAGTCTTCCTGTTTGCAATGTCTGCCTGCTGGGGTTTCCTCTTGGAGGTCTTTGGTTTTGATGTGGTTCGTAAATTTTAACTTGCTTGCCCCTCTTCACAGGAAGCACAGGTTCTGGTGAAATTATGTCATGTAACTTTTCCAACAGAACTCATTTATGATACTTTTTTTCTTTTTCTGAATCTCAAATTGTAAGAGATAATCCCCTGGTTGTGTACACTTTCAGGGAATGTGTATTGAGTCTTCATATGCTTTGTGCTACAAGTTATAGTGTTTCAGTTTTTCATGGGATAATTTTTATTTTCGAACTAGAGATCTAGTTAAAAATAAACTTCCTGTGTTGACATACTGAATTTTCTTTGCAGTTAGTAACAGCTCATTGGTTTGTATTCCTTGCATATTTTTCATCTCCATATATGATGTATTAGCCCATCTTCCCATGCCTCCATCTGTTTTTTTTAGTTCTCCTTCCCTCCCATTATTCTTATTCAAGTTTCACTTCTACTTTGATGTCCTATCTACACATGATTTTATGTATCTATACAAAACCCATGAACTACAAATGAAAGGGAACCTATGATGTTTGTCTTTCTGAGACTGATTTAATTTACGTCATATGATCATCTCAAGTTGGGTCAGTTTTCCTGCAAACCACATAATTAATTTTTCTTTATGAGTGAAAATTCCACTTTTAATATATATCATACTCTGTTTATTCAGTCCTGTGTTGGTAGACACTGGCCTCATTCCGTAACTCAGCTGTTATGGAATTGCCGCAGTGGACGTTGGTGTGCGAGCATCTCCATCATATGCTGACATATTTCTTAGGCCTTTCAGGGTAGATACCTAAGATATCTATAGCGGAGTCACATGGTGGCCACTGATTTCCACACCAATCGTGTGTAAATGTTCCCTTTTGTAATTGCCTTTGGAAGGTTTTTTTTTTTCAATTTTTATTTTTTTTAAATTTTTTATTTAACTTTTATTAATTACACTTTATTCATTTTGTATCCCCCATAAGCCCCTCCCTCCTCCCCTCCGGGTTCCACCTTCCCCCCCCCCTTTCTGCATGCATGCCCCTCCCCAAGTCCACTGATAGGGGAGGTCCTCCTCACCTTCTTTCTGATCTTAGTCTATCAGTTCTCATCAGAAGTGGCTGCATTGTCAGGGTTCTAGGTTATCTCCATGGTTAGGCCTTGGTTGGAGTATGAGTCTCTGGGAAGTTTCTTGTTCTGTTGCTCGCCTTGTGGAGTTCCTGTCCTCTCCAGCTCTTACTATTTCCCACTTCTTACATAAAATTCCATTCACTCTGCCCGTCAGTTGGCCATCAGGCTCAGCATCTGCTTTGACAGTCTGCACAGCAGAGGCTTTCAGAGGCCCTCTGTGGCAGGTTCCGAGGTTGTTTCCTGTTTTCTTTTTCTGGCTTTCAGAGGCCCTCTGTAGCAGGTTTCTAGGTTGTTTCCTGTTTTCTTTTTCTTCTGATGTCCATCCTCTTTGCCTTTCTGGGTGGGGATTGAACATTTTAGTCAGGGTCCTCTCTTTTGCTTAGTTTGTTTAGATGTACAGATTTTAGTGGGTTTATTCTATGTTGTATGTTTATATGAGTGAGTATATACCGTGTGTGTCTTTTTGCTTCTCGGACAACTCACTCAGGATGATCCTTTCCAGATCCTACCATTTACCTGCAAATTTCATGATTTCCTTATTTTTCATTGCTGAGTAATACTCCATTGTGTAGATGTACCACAATTTCTGCATCCATTCTTCGGTTGAGGGGCATCTGGGCTGTTTCCAGCTTCTGGCTATTACAAATAAAGCTGCTACAAACATGGTTGAGCAAATGTCCTTTTTGTGTACTTGAGCCTCTTTTGGATATATACCTAGGAGTGGTATGGCTAGATCTTGAGGAAGCGCTATTCCTAGTTGTCTGAGAAAGCACCAGATTGATTTCCAGAGTGGTTGTACCAGTTTACATTCCCACCAGCAGTGGAGAAGGGTTTTCCTTTCTCCACAACCTCTCCATCATGTGTTGTCACTGGAGTTTTTCATCTTGGCCATTCTGATGGGTGTAAGGTGAAATCTCAGGGTTGTTTGGATTTGCATTTCCCTAATGGCTAATGAGGTTGAACATTTCTTTAAGTGCTTCTCTGCCATTTGATATTCCTCTACAGAGAGTTCTCTGTTTAGCTCTGTTCCTCATTTTTTAAGTGCATTACTTGGTTTACTGCTTTTCAGCTTCTTTAGTTCTTTATATATACTGGATATGAGTCCTCTGTCAGATAAAGGTTTGGTGATGATTCTTTCCCAATCTGTAGGCACTCGCTTTGTTTTGATGATGGTGTCCTTTGCTTTACAGAAGCTTTTCAGTTTCATGAGGTCCCATTTATTGATTGTTGCTTTTAGAGCCTGTGCTGTTGGTGTTCTGTTCAGGAAGTTTTCTCCTGTACCAATGAGTTCTAGGGTATTCCCCACTTTTTTTTCTAGCCGATTTAATGTGTCTGGTTTTATGTTGAGGTCT
>NW_026585504.1:29774987-29848263 GCF_907164565.1 Psammomys obesus | reverse complement strand
TTATTCCATACGAAGTTGAGAATTTTTCTTTCCAGGTCTGTAAAGAATTGTGTTGGCAATTTGATGGGAATTGCATTAAATCTGTAGATTGCTTTTGGTAAGATGGCCATTTTTACTATGTTAATCCTGCCAAGCCATGAGCATGGGAGATCTTTCCATCTTCTCATATCTTCTTCTAATTCTTTCTTCAGAGACTTGAAATTTTTTTCATACAAGTCTTTGACTTGCTTGGTTAGGGTTACACCAAGGTACTTTATGTCATTTGTGGCTATTGTGAAGGGTGTTGTTTCTCTAATTTCTTTCTCAGCCCTTTTGTCTTTTGTATACAGGAGTGCTACTGATTTTTTTGAGTTAATTTTGTATCTGGCCACTTTGCTGAAGGTGTTTATCAACTGTAGGAGTTCCCTGGTAGAGTTTTTGGGGTCACCCATGTATACTATCATATCATCTGCAAATAGTGATAATTTGACTTCTTCCTTTACCATTTGTATCCCCTTGATCTCCTTCAACTGTCTTATTGCTCTAGCAAGGACTTCCAGCACTATGTTGAAGAGATATGGAGAGAGTGGGCAGCCTTGTCTTGTCCCTGATTTCAGTGGGATTGCTTTAAGTTTCTCTCCATTTAGTTTGATGTTGGCTATAGGCTTGGTGTATATCGCCTTTACTATGTTTAGATATGTGCCTTGTATCCCTGATCTCTCCAATACTTTAAACATGAATGGATGTTGGATTTTGTCAAATGCTTTTTCAGCATCTATGGAGATTATCATGTGGTTTTTTCTTTCAGTTTGTTAATATGGTGGATCACATTGATGGATTTCCGTATATTGAACCACCCCTGCATACCTGGGATGAAGCCTACTTGGTCATAGTGGATAATATCTTTGATGTGTTCTTGTATTCCGGTTTGCAAGTATTTTGTTAAGTATTTTTGCATCAATGTTCATAAGGGAGATTGGCCTGAAATTCTCTTTCTTTGTTGAGCTTTGTGAGGTTTAGGTACCAAGGTGACTGTGGCTTCATAGAATGAGTTTGGTAATGTTCCTTCTGTTTCTATTTTGTGGAATAGTTTAAAGAGAATTGTAGTTAGCTCTTCTTTGAAGGTCTGGTAGAATTCTGCGCTGAAGCCATCTGGTCCTGGGCTTTTTTTGGATGGGAGACTTTTGATGACCACGTCTATTTCTTTGGGGGATATAGGACTATTTAATTGTTTTACCTGGTCCTGATTCAGCTTTTGGTAAGTCAAATCGATCAAGAAAATTGTCCATTTCATTTAGATTTTCAAATTTTGTGGCATATAAACTTTTGAAGTAAGTCCTAATGATTGTTTGGATTTCCTCAGTGTCTGTAGTTATGTCCCCCTTTTCATTTCTGATTTTGTTGATTTGGGTGGTGTCTCTCTGCCTTTTAGTTAGCTTTGCTAAGGGTTTGTCGATCTTGTTGATTTTCTCAAAGAACCAGCTCTTGGTTTCATTGATTCTTTGAATTGTTTTATTTGTTTCTAATTGATTGATTTCAGCCCTGAGTTTGATTATTTCCAGCTGTCTACTCCTTTTTGGTGTGTCTGCTTCTTCTTTTTCTAGGGTTTTTAAGTGGGCCATTAATGAGCTTGAATGAGCTGTCTCGAATTTCTTCTTGAAGGCACTTAGTGCTATGAACTTTCCTCTTAGCACTGCTTTCATTGTGTCCCACAAGTTTGGGTATGTTGTGTCTTCATTTTCATTGAGTTCTAGGAAGACTTTAATTTCTTTCTTTATTTCTTCCCTGACCCAGCTGTCATTTAGTAACAAGTTGTTCAGTTTCCATGTGTGTGTAGGCTTTTTGCTATTTCTATTGTTGTTGAGGTCCAGCTTTATTCCATGGTGATCAGACAAGATACAAGGGATTATTTCAATCTTCTTGTATATGTTGAGGCTTGCTTTGTGACCAACTATATGGTCTATTTTGGAGAAGGTTCCATGAGGTGCTGAGAAGAAGGTAAATTCTTTTGTGTTTGGGTGTAAAGTTCTGTAAATGTCTGTGAGGTCCATTTGATTCATGACCTCTGTCAGAGATATTGTTTCTTTGTTTAATTTGTTTTGTTGACCTGTCCTTTGTTGAGAGTGGGTGTTGAAGTCTCCCACTATTAATGTGTGGGGATCTATATGTGGTTTAAATTTTATCAATGTTTCTTTTACAAATGTGGGTGCTCTTATATTTGGGGCATAGATGTTCAGGATTGTGATGTCTTCCTGGTGGAATTTTCCCTTGATGAGTATGAAGTGTCCTTCCCCATCTCTTTTTATTAATTTTGGTTGAAAGTCTATTTTATCAGATATTAGAATGGCTACTCCTGCTTGTTTCTTGGGTCCATTTGCTTGGAAAGTCGTCTTTCAACCTTTTACCCTCAGGTAATGTCTATCTTTATGCCTTAGGTGTGTTTCTTGTATGCAACAGATTGCTGGGTTTTGTTTACGTATTTATTCTGTTAATCTGTGTCTTTTTACTGGAGAGTTGAGTCCATTGATGTTGAGAGAGATTAAATGACCAGTGGCTGTTAGATCCTTTGATTTTGATGTTGGCTGTGGTCATAAGGTTGTGTGCTTGGTTGCTTTTTGTTTTACTGTAGTAAGGTTAATTATTTCCTGTGTTTTCTTGACAGAAGCTAATTTTCTTGGGTTGTATTTTCCCTTCCAGTGTCTTCTGTAATGCTGGATTTGTGTATAGGTATTGTTGAAATTTGTTTTTGTCATTGAATATCTTGTTTTCTCCGTCTATGAGGACTGAGAGTTTTGCAGGGTATAGTAGCCTGGGCTGACATCTGTGCTCTCTTAGGGTCTGCATGATATCCGTCCAGGCCCTTCTAGCTTTCATAGTCTCTGTTGAAAAGTCAGGTGTGATTCTAATGGGTTTGGCATTATATGTTACTTGGCCTTTTTCCCTTGTAGCTTTTAGTATTTTTTCTTTGTTCTGTATACTTACGTTTTGATTATTATGTGGCGGGAGGATTTTCTTTTCTGGTCAAATTTGTTGGGTGTTCTGTAGGCCTCATGTATTCTTATTGGCCTCTTCTTTAACTTGGGGAAATTTTCTTCAATGATTTTGTTGAAAATATTTTCTGGGCCTTGGAGAAGGGAGTCTTCTTTTTCCTCTATACCTATTATTCTTAGGTTTTGTCTTTTCATATTGTCTTGGATTTCTTGGACGGTCTGTGTCAGGAATTTTTTGGATTTAACATTTTCTTTGACAGATACGTCGATTTCTTCCATTGTATCTTCTACACCTGAGATTCTTTCTTCCATCTCTTGTAGTCTATTGGTTATGCTTACCTCTGTAGTTCCTGTTTTCTTCCCTGAAATCTTCCTCTCCATTATTTCTTCCATTTGTGTTTTCTTTAATTTTTCCAGTTCTATCTTCAGGTCTTGAGTTGTTTTGTTTACTTCCTTCACCTGTCTGATTGTATTTTCCTGTTTTTCTTTTAGTTCCTTCAACTCTGTTTCTTTTATTTCTTTCAGTGATTTAATTATTTCTTCTCTGAAGTCCGCAAACTGTTTGGCTGCATCTTCTCGTATTTTTTCACGGATGGCCATAATCTGTTTGTCTTTAACTTCATCCATTTTTTTTACGGATAGCCATGATTTGTTTGGTTTTATCTTCCTCTAATTCTTTATGTTTTATTTGTTTCCTCTGTTATCCTCTTCATCAGCATAGATGTAAGGTCATCTTCTTGATTTTCTATTATGCTGCATTGTCCACGGCTGTTCGCCCCTGGATGGCTGGGTTCTGGAGATGCCATATTGCTCTGTTTTTTGTTGGTTGAGCTTTTACACTGACCTCTACCCATTGGGCTGTTTTAAGTGTTGGCTGTTAGTTTCTGTGCTTCCTGGAGTCCTGAGGTAGGGAGAATCCCCTTGGCCGGAAGATGATTTTTCCTGAAGGAGTCCTCCTCTGCTTTTTGGGTATGGTCACTGTATGGCCAGTGTTTCTCAGGAGTTGCCACTGCTCACCTCAGGTTTATAGCCCTGAGTAGTAGCTGTGGTCTTTGTTAGGTGGGGGGGCCTCTCCTCTTACCCATAGAAGTTCTCAAGACAGCTGCCCCACTGCTGGGTTTCTCGTTATAAATTTAGTGAGCTGCTGTTGTTGTTACAGTTTTCCAGGTACAGTCCTCTTGAAGAACCTGCTGATTCCCTAGCTGTGGGGTTTTCTCCCAACAGGGAAACTCAGTCTGTTATCCTGGGGCACACAGTTCTGTCTGGGAAAGTGAGAGGAGTGCCCAGCAAGTCTCTGGGTCAGAGGCTGATTGCTCTGCTCTGGGCCTGGAGAATGTGCACCTAGGCTGAGTTGTCGCCTGGTGGCGCCACTCTGGTCTGGAGGCTGGTAACTGAGGGTTCCACTCTGGTCTGAAGGCTGGGTGCCTCCCTCTGGACCGGAAGCTGTGTGTCCCTGTCTGGGATGTAGGCTGCGGGCACTGCTCTGCTCCGGACACTGTGGGTGCAGCCCTCTTGAAGGACCAGGGATTCCCACAGTTTTGTCAGTCTAGCTAGGGATAACTAGTTGATCCTTGGCACAGTATCTGAGGGCTGCTGTAATGGCTCTCTGGCTTTTGTAGGTTTGAGGATGCAGCTGTGTGCCCCAGTGCCCTAGGGGTACACAATAATGGCGGCTGAGCACAGTGCTCCTGCCTGCAGTAGAAAGCTAGAGCCTAGAGTCTGCGTGAATCCAGAAAGTCTTTTGGTGCTGGGTGTCCTGAGCGTTAGACCTGATGATCCCCCAGCTGTGGGGTTTCCTCCTGCCAGGGACACCCAGTCTTTGCTTTGGGGACCGCTCTTCTGTCTGGGGTGGCAAGTAGAACCCACAGGCACAGACGCCTGCCCGTGCCTCCACCCTTCTGGCTGTTGGGAGCCTGGGCGTCTGCCTAAACTGGGTAATTTTCCCGAGACCTTTCTGGGGGTGATGGTATCAGCTGAGTGCTCTGAGATCAGACCAGCCGTTTCCCTACCTGTGGGTTTGCACCCAACAGTGAAACTCAATCTCTGGTGCCCTGGGGCCCACAGTTCTATCTGAGGCAGCGAATCAGACGCGCAGGTAGGGCTCTGTGCCAGAGCCTGGATCCCTGGCTCTGGCTCTGGGCTGGCTCCTGGGGTGCCCGTGGAACCTGAGTCTTTTCCAGGGAATGTCTGGGTGACCTAAGGTCGGTCCCAATCATTTCCTGCTCTGTGGGGTTATCTCTCGACTGGAAAATCCAGTCTGTGATGTTGTGGGCCCATAGTTCAGTCGGGACAGTGACCAGATCTCGCTGGCGTGTGGCTCTGGGCTGGCGATCAAGCCCCTGGCGGAACCGGGATCTCTTCCACGGTTTAGCCGGGTGAGTTAAAGCTGATTGAATGCCTCACCGTGGGGTATCCTCCCATTTGAGAAACACAATCACTTGTGTTTTATGGCTGCGAGTTCTGATTGCTGGTCACTCTGCTGATCCTGCTGTGCTGCTGCTCAGAATGAGAGTCCTCCTGGCACCGCCATCTTGCCCCGCCTCCCCGAAGTTTTTTTTTTTTTTTTTTTTTTGTTTTTGTTTTTTTGAGACAGGGTCTCATTGTATAACCCTGGCTGAGTTGGAACTTGCTATGTAGACCAGGTGGTGGTCTTGAACTCCCAGAGTTCTGTTTCCTTCTATCTTCTGAGTGCTAGGATTAAGGGTATGCACCACCACCATGTGTGTTCTACAAAGTGAGTCCAGGACAGCCAAGGCTACACAGAGAAACCCTGTCTCAGAAAAAAATGTGTGCACCACCATACTTGGAATTATTTGTTTCCTAAACGACTGTTGTTCTGACTGGGGTGGGATGATATACTTTTAATTTGTATCTCTGATAGTTAACAAGATTGAACATTTTTAGTGTTTTATTGGCCATTTGTACTTCATCTTTTGAGAACTGTTCATTTTATATTGAATGGATGATTTGATTTTCTGAAATTTAGTTTTTTGAGTTCTTTGTATACTTTAGATATTCATCCTTTTAAAGATAAATGCCTAGCAACGATTTTTCTCTTATTCTGTAGGCTGTCTCTTAACTTAGTTAATCATTTCCTCTGCTGTGTATAAACTTTTTAACTTTAGGAGACCCTGTGTATCAGTCAGTAGAGATGAAGAGTGGCTTTGTGCTTTCATAGGCACTGTGTGCAGGAGGTTGCCTCTTGGTGTTCTTCTGGTCTGGGCAGAGGATTTAAGTATGCTAATTATCATGGTGAAAGTGTGCTGCTTTATAGAAACAGGGATAGTTTCCAGTCTTTCATGTGCCACATTTTATTTATATATTATTTTTGTTATTTTTACTTTGTTTAGGTTTCAGTCTTATTCAGAAACGTACATATAATTCTTTTTATGACAACTTTAAAAATTTTGCTTTTTATTCTCTGATAGTTTTATACATGTACATGATGGATTTTAGACAGTATGCACTTTTGTGTAATTTCCTCAGTTCTCAAGCATGAACTGTGCAGATGACAGCATCATGTCATCATGAGGCCACACAGAGTAAATGTATGCCTTCAGTATTTATATGAATGGCGGGCTGGAGCATGTGTTCCCAGTGCCATCTCTGTCCACCTGTCTACTTAAATCAGAGTAGCCCTTTACAACAGAATCAGCCTATTTGCTTGAAGCTATCTAGTGAATGTATAACCCCTCCCACAAATTACAAGGCTAACAAGGATTTTAATTCTGCCACCTCTGAAGTTATCTTTGTCTGTTTTTCCCATTTACTTTGTTCTTGCCACATGAGCTTTCTAATTTTTTGAAATAAAGAAACAAAAGGACGTTATCGACCATGTTAAGTACTTTGAACTTGTTGAAATATTCTTCCTTCTATTTCTAGTGTTTAACTAAAAGTTCCTGTTTCAAGGAAGGTCTTTCCTGACCATGCAGTGAAATTGCTTTTCCTGATTATTTTTCTTTAGCAGTTATCAATATCTAAATGTCATATGTTCTAACTTATGTACATTGCTTATGGTTTTTCTTTCTCACAATGAAAGTGGGCAGGCTTTTCCTGAGTCCGCAGTTGTTACCCCCAGTCCCTACATTAATGCACTTTCTCACAGTGGGCAAACATTCTGTGTTTACTGAAGAAGTGACTTACACATAACCTATTCTATTGAGGTTATGGAGCTGGCTAAGGCATTTGTTTCACACTGAATGTGAAGCAGTTATTTTATTTTTCTAAAAGTTTAACAAATGTAAGTATATTGAAGAAAATGAGAATTCGTACATGACTGGTTACAGTTTAACTTGGTCAGCTATTCTGGAGGACTAAGTGACATTTTTTTAAAGACAAAAATGTATCCAGTGTGAGCTAGCCTGCCAGAAAAATATGAAAAAAAAGATGAAGGGCAAAAAACAGTGTGCCCATCATCCCTAGCCCCAGGGATTTGGAGAGCATGCAGCAGGAGCAGGAAAAAGGCAAATGAGGAAGACATGGAACGCGAACAGCTCTGCGCCCTTTGCCTGTGTGCATGGTACCAGGTCCACCAAATGCCGGCTTCTTCCTGTAATGCTCAAAGGTCCCAGCACTGGTAGCATTCTCTTTGCCAGGAGTCTGCAGCAGCTCTCTTTTGTGCTTCCTTTCATTCAGGTAGCTTCTCTTTCACTGGGCCGTTCCTGAGAGTGAGGGGCTGACCCCTTCTGAGTCCAGAGTATTAAAAGTAGCTCTGTAATTTTTTTAAGAGAATAAACCTTAGGAAATCTGCTTTTTGAAATGTATTCTACTAAAATTATTAACTATAAAATTCAAATGTAAGCATATTTCAGAATATTTCACAGTGGTAAAAGCTGGAAACTAGGTAAATGTATAGACATGAGAGGGATTAGGTAAACTCCGGTGAAGTCAAATGTTGGAATACTGTGTTTTATATGGCCATGTGAGTTATAGGAGTCCTACAGAAGAGAATATCTATTGCTGTCATAGTCCACAGGAAGCCCTGGAAGTACGAAAGTATTTAGGACTCATTGAGGGTCAGGAGATTCATTTACTCAAAATGGCTTTTATTCCTGTGTTTATTTGTGACATATCAAACAGTACTGGACTCTATTTTTTTTTAAGTAGTTACCATTTTTTAATGTGGTATAATTTTTATACTTACTGTCTTTTCCTGCTGCACCTGAAAATTCACTGTTATGGCCAGGGATCTGTTTTATCTAGTCTGTATGCTAGGAGTATATGTAAATACGTGGTAAAAAAAAAAAAAAAAAAGGCAATGAATGTATTTTTTTGAGATAGGATCTTAACTGTGTTGGTCTTAGCTTTCCTTCCAAGTGCTAGGATTGTAGGCACAAGATACCATACTGGCTTGAATGTACTGATGTTGTAAGAAAGAGAGTTACTGTAAAAAATCCCTAAATATTTTAATAGAAGATAAAGGCCACATTTGGTAGCATGCAGTTTTGATGTCAGAAGAAACATATAGTAAAGAATTTTAATAATATTTTTCTCTGCTTTTCAAGGTTTCTCAATATTCTTTACAGAAGAAAGTGGGTGAAATGGTAAGAAAATTATGTATTTTTACCACTTGGGTTGGTACATAACATTCATAGAAATATTGTAATGTAAGTTGAAACTTTTAGTAAAAAAACAAAACAAAAACAAAACCCAGAGTAGTTGCTACTGGATATTGTTATAGTTTAAAGACCTGCCACAATTTCAGCTTAGACAAATTTTACAAAATTATTTGCAGATTTTTGAATATTTCCATATTGCAAAATAAATAAAATATGGGATAGTGTCCATCCTTTATTGTTCTATATTTAGAATATGGTACTCATTATTAGTCAAGTAAATATTTCTGTTATTTTTATTTCTGTGCACATAAAGATTACTATTTATTTTACAGAATAACATCTTATGGAATTCTTATTTTAATATTCTCCCTTGTGACTGTATTTGATTCAGAATGTGTGTGTGTGGTTTTAGTTGAACAGAATTCTCACTGTATTTACTTAAATCTTAAAAAGGCTTCTTGGGTGGGCTTATGCTATTCTAATCTTCATTCCTTGGAATAGACTGTAAAGCAAGTAAAATTAAAATTTGAATATACTTTGGCTATCACGTATATAAGAAATGAAGATTATTGATATAACATTTAACATCATGTTTAATATTTTGCTTCTTGAAATTGTTTTGAGGTGTTAAAAATGAGAGAGCTCATAGAAAGATTGGTAGTCTCAATTAAATAAAAGATGTGAAGATTCTATTTACATTCAGCTGGAGAGAATAAAGACAATATTGTCAGATGATTTTAAACTGATTTTAATTAAGAAGCTGAAAAACTAGATTCCAGCTTAGCTGTAAGTACCATGACATTTGTGCTGAAAGTCATCTTCAACGCTACAGTGGTTTTACACAAAATATAGAGAAATTGAATAATGTGCCCTTTGACCTGGGAGATAAGGCTACAAGTGAAGGACCAAAGGCCACATAAAATGTGTTTTATTTTATTCCAGTTTAAAATTTCATTAAACAGATACTGATAATCTTTAAAAAAATGGAAGTATCTCCAAGTTTTTTTTGTCAGTATGACTAAGTCACATTTTTCCTGATAGTTGAAAGCATTGTATCACTTTTCATTAAAATTATTTTATATATGGAGTATAACTAATATTATATGTCCATTCATGAGCAATATTTTTATGTAAAAGTTAAAAATCATATTTCCTAGACATTCTTTTATATATTTTTCTTATACTTCCTTTTTAAT
This sequence comes from Psammomys obesus, assembly GCF_907164565.1. Lineage (NCBI taxonomy): Eukaryota > Metazoa > Chordata > Mammalia > Rodentia > Muridae > Psammomys > Psammomys obesus. The sequence continues at coordinate 29,838,540 of NW_026585504.1, read as the reverse complement.
TAATTGATTCAATATACATCTTGGTCATAGGTCCCTCCCTCCTCTCTTCCAAGTTCCACCCTCCCTCTCCCCTGTTTTTCAGAATAGGGGAGTCCCCCCTTCCCAGACACCATAGCTCATCTATTCACATGAAGACTGAGTTTGTCTTCCTCCCTTGTAGTTTTGTAGGGAAGTCCCATCAGGGGAAGTGATCAAAAAGCAGGCAACGTAGTCCATGTCAGAGATATCCCTCACTCCCCTAACTAGTGGGCCAACATGAAGCCCAAGGTGTCCATCAGACTTATTTCTTGGAGTCTGTGCAATATAGTATGTCTATCCTGTACTATATGACTAAAATCCTCTTGTAAGTGAGTATATACCATCTGTGTCTTTCTGGGTCTGTGTTAGCTCACTTAGGATGATCTTTTCTAGTTCATGATTTCATGATTTCCTTGTTTTTAATGGCTGAGTAGTATTCCATTGTATAAATGTACCACAGTTTCTTTATCCATTCTTTGGTTGAGGGACATTTAGGTTGTTTCCAGTTTCTGGTTATTACGAATATAGCTACTATGAACATGGTTGAGCAAATGTCCTTGTTGAATGGTAGAACATCTTTTGGGTATATGCCCAGGAGTGGTATAACTGGGTCTTGAGGTTTGGCTCTTCCTAGATTTCTGAGAAAGTGCCAGATTGATTTCCAAAGTACAAGTTTGCACTCCCACCAGTGTTTTATAATTCTTAATTTATTATTCTATTATTCTTATATAATTCACGTGACTTTTTCAAATTCAAAATCTTATTTTATGAAAGCAGTATACTATCTTCTATATTCTTTAGCACCATGGGCAAGCCAGGAAACAATATAGACATCCAGTCGTGTCCAGAGAAAACTTGTAGAACTTGTAGCAGAGGGTCCTAAAAGAAATAATTTTAAAATAGTGTTAATACATTTTAAAGATGTTAATGCCTCTCTAGAGGTGAGCACTTAACTCCTAGTAAATGCCAGTCTATGGGGAGTTGAAGAAATTGACTTCCTTATAAAGGTGTATTGTAAAGGTAGAGATATGCCCTATAGAAATTAACACATTATGAATCAAAATATTTGTCTGTCTCCCTCACCTTGGAAAAATCATGGTCATTACCAATAAGTATGTAACAAAATACTCTAGGGCAAATTGGAAACATCAAATTAGCCATTACTATGAGTTAGCCACTGAGGAAAATTCTGTTGTATCCAGTGGATACCAAGTAGCTGATATTGTGCATAATTAAAGTTACAGATAGCCGTCACGGCTATAACTGCTGTCTGCTTAATGAAGTAAAACAGTGTCTAATGACCTTTAAGCCAAGTTTTCCTTCTCTTAAAGGAAAGTATATTACTTTCTTTTAAGGAAAGACTTAGAGGAAAGATGTCTTTTTCTTTGGCAAATTAAAACAAAGTTTCCATGCTGAAGGTTTTGATGTAATTCAGAGTGACAGTATTCTTTTAGAATAAAATGTTTTAGTTTATATTGTTGGCCTGTATTTGCGTCTGCGCACATTGTGCATGCCTGGTGCCCACAGCTATAGGTGCCCATGGGATTTACAAGTCTTAATAGTATTTATCATGACCATTGAATAGGCTGCAGTATCTGAAAAGCAGAATTACAGCAATCAAATTAATGAAACTTTATTTTTCTTGGATTCCACTTTGGCCTCAAGCAAAGGACTTTTGGAATAAGTATATAACAGTTTAAAGTATATGGAGCTTGATGACTAGGGATGGCCTGTGAAAGGAATCTCCAAACTTTGTTATATTTTTCACTGACAGGATTACTGACTTTTGTAGCTGTTGACTACCTGTTTAATACTTTTTAACTGAAAGGTTAAGGATTTTATTATGAGATCATAAATTAATATGTAATAGACAGTGTTCTCTTAAAGGCTAGGTAAGTATGGATTTAAGCTGAAATTTTTCTTGACTTGAAAACATTCCATTAGCATATAGTGATCTTTGTTGTGGTTCAGGAGTAGTTGAGCATTGACCACATGAGCAGCAGACTCAGCCTGATGTGAGTTTATTACTTACTGGACAAAGACTGATTGGTCAGGGACAGTCTGGACTCAGGAGCCAGACTGTGAAGCCAGTCTGTTTCTAATGCAGGCTTTTTATATGAAAAACAGTAACCAGGTAACCAGGTAGGAAGCAAGGGGAGAGCAGCATTTCATCCTTTTGACCAGCTAAACAAAGCGTTTCCAAGTACAGTGTAGTTAGGTAGCCAGACAAAGCATTTTAAGTTGATTAGCTAGGATATAGGCTTGTGGACTTTCCAGTTCCTCATCGTTCCTGGAGAAAGGGACATAGCAGGGTATTGTGGTTTTGTTTAAGGAGAACATATATCATTGATTCAAGCAGAACATTCAATAAGTGTCGAATTGAATTGTAAGTAAAAGGATGTTCAAGTTCTCAGGCAGGCAGAGCCTGAGAACCTGAACTGAATTTCATCTTATGATCAAAATGTAGACTTAAAAACTAAGTGGCTGCAGTTATTAGGCAGTAAGGCTTAGACATGCTGGGCATGTCTCAATGGTGGTGTGCCTGAACAGTATTGTTTTTTAGATTTTTATATATCTGCTAAGAATTAGTAATTCTCTAAAGCGAGGAACTTAAATATGGTTCATTATTTTCTATTGTTTAGTAATTGCTAATAGTAACTACTTAGGTAGATACAAATTTATATAAATTAACCCTTCTGAGTAGGATACAACTTTTACTAATTATGCCTCATGTTTTTAATGGCTGAGTAGTATTCCATTGTATAAATGTACCACAGTTTCTTTATCCATTCTTCGGTTGAGGGACATCTAGGTTGTTTCCAGTTTCTGGTTATTACGAATATAGCTACTATGAACATGAGACTTATTGTAGACTTTTTTGTAACAGCAACTTTTGATATTAATTTTTATTTTATTTTTATTAATTACAATTTATTCACTTTGTATTCCAGCTGTAGCCCCCTCCACCACCCCCTCCCAATCCAATGATAGAGGAGGTTCTCCTTTCCTTCCATCTGACCCTAGCCTATCAGGTCTCATCAGGACTGGCTTCACTGTCTTCTTCTGTAGCCTGGTAAGGCTGTTCCCCCCTCAGGTAGAGGTGATCACAGAGCCAGCCCATGAGTTCATGTCAGAGGCAGTCCCTGTTCCTATTATTGGGGAACCCTCTTGGACACTGAGTTGTCATGGGCTACATCTGTGCAGTGGTTCTAGGTTATCTTCATGCATGGTCCTTGGTTGGAGTATCAGTCTCAGAAAAGATCCCTGTGCCCAGATTTCTTGATTCTGCTGCTTTCCTTGTGGAGCTCCTGTGCCCTCCAGGTCTTTCTATCTCCCCCTTCTTTCATAAGTTTCCCTGCACTCTGCCCAAAGTTTGGCTATGAGTCTCAGCATATGCTTTGATACCCTGCTGGGTAGAGTCTTTCAGAGACCCTCTGTGGTAGGATCCTATCCTGTTTGTTTTCTCCCTTTTCTGATGTCCATCCTGTTTGCCTTTCTGAATGAGGATTGAGCATCTAAGCTGTACACCAGCTTCCTTAGGTGTACAGATTTTAGTGTGACTATTCTATATTATATGTCTAATATCCACTTATAAGTAAGTATATACCATGTGTGTCTTTCTGCTTCTGGGATACCTCACTCAGGATGATCTTTCCTAGTTTCCACCATTTGCCTGCAAATTTCATGATTTCCTTGTTTTTAATTGATGAGTAGTATTCCATTGTGTAAATGTACCACAATTTCTGTTTCTATTCCTCAGTTGAGGGGCATCTGGGTTGTTTCCAGTTTCTGGCTATTACAAATAAAGCTGCTGTGAACATGGTTGAGCAAATATCATTGTTGTATACTTGAGCCTCTTTTGGATATATGCCGAGGAGTGGTATAGCTGGATCTTGAGGAAGCACTATTCCTAATTGTCTGAGAAGGTGCCAGATTGATTTCCAAAGTGGTTGTACAAGTTTACATTCTGACCAGCAATGAAGTAGGATTCTTCTTTCTCCACATCCTTTCCAGCATGTGTTGTCACTTGAGTTTTTGATCTTAGCCATTCTAAGAAATCTCAGGGTTGTTTTGATTTGCATTTCTCTGATGACTAAGGATGTTGAGCATTTCTTGAAGTGTTCCTCTGCCATTTGATGTTCCTCTATTGAGAATTCTCTGTTTATCTCTATACCCCACTTTTTAATTGGGTTATTTGATTTGTTGCTGTTTAAGTTCTTAAGTTCTGTATATATTCTGGATATTAGACCTCGGTCAGAAATAGGGTTGGTGAAGATTGTTTCCCAGTCTGTAGACTGTCATTTTGTTCTGATGACAATGTCCTTTGCTTTACAGAGGCTTTTCAGTTTCATGAGGTCCCATTTATTGATTGTTGCTCTTAGAGCCTGTGCTGTTGGTGTTCTGTTCAGGAAGTTGTCTCCTGTGCTGATGTGTTCAAGGCTCTTCCCCACTTTTTCTTCTAACAGGTTTAGTGTATCTGTTTGTATTTTGAGGTCTTTGATCCACTTGGGTTTTAGTTTTGTGCAGGGTGATAAGTATGAATCTATTTGTATTTTTCTACATGTAGACATCCAGTTAGACCAGCACCATTTGTTGAAGATGCTGTCTTTTTTCCATTGTATGGTTTTGGCATCTTTGTCAAAAATCAGGTGTCCATAAGTGTGTGGGTTTATTTCTGGGTCTTCTATTTGATTCCACTGATCCACCATTCTGTTTCTATGCTAATACCATGCAGTTTTTATTACTGTTGCTCTATGGTACAGCTTGAGATCAGGGATGGAGATACCTCCAGATGATCTTTTATTGTAGAAGATTGTTTTAGTGATTCTGGGTTTCTTGTTATTCCATATGAAATTGAGAATTTTTCTTTCAAGGTCAAGGTCAAGGTAGAGAATTGTGTTGGTAATTTGATGGGAATTGCATTGAATCTGTAGTTTACTTTTGGTAAGATGGCCATTTTTACTATGTTAATCCTGCCAAGCCATGAGCATGGGAGAGCTTTCCATATTCTGTTATCTTCTCCTATTTCTTTCTTCAGAGACTGAAAGTTTTTTTCATACAAGCCTTTGACTTGCTTGGTTAGAGTTATACCAAAGTACTTTATGTCCTTTGTGGCTATTGTGAAGGGTGTTGTTTCCCTACTTTCTTTCTCAGCCCACTTGTCTTTTGTACATAGGAGTGCTATCTTTTGTATTTAAGAGGGCTACTGATGCAAAAGTAACTTTTATTCTTCTGACTTAGTTGTCATCTCAGAAGCTTTACTGTCTTTGTCTGCTAACCAAGGCCTAAGACTCCAGCCTCCACACAATCTAATCAAGGACTAGAATGTTTTCAGCCTCTGGGACTTACTGCTGATTAAGCTCACCCTTTCTAGCTCTTTATGAACTCCCACTGGCTGGTTCAATTCAGCTGTTCTGGCTCAAATTTCTCTCCAAGCTAACTGATTCAATATGGCTTCTCTCAGTTTCTGACTGAATTTCTGTGCTTGGCCTCATACTAACTTTGGCAGTATGTTCTAATCTTCTGGCTTTTTCTCATTCTGTGGCTCATTCTGTCTTCACCTGTGTCTAGCTTGTTCACGCTTTGTAACCTGTCTCTGTAACTGTCCTGGTAAAACTGCCTCCTCTCTCTGTGCTGCTCTCCCTTAAATTGCCTCTCTTTCCCCTGCTGTTCTCATGAGAGTTGGGCATATCCTATTCTGTCAAATCCTTCTCTGATTCTTTACTTTGTCTGCCTCTCAATTAGACTTTTAACCACAGCTGCTTCCTTCTACAAACTTGACTTTACCTTCATTGTTTGGGATTAAAAGCATGTATGAATATGAAGGTTCTGCTTTCCAGCCAGATCACATAGACCTAGAAAGTCTTTGGATGTGATCAGGGTATCCATGTTGTTGGATTAAAATTCTTCTACATTTTCTATGATATTATATTATCTCCCTCTCACTGCAAAGTATTGTTCTTGGTCCCTGTCATTCCATTTTTATTATGTTCTTACTTCATGTGTGGGGGATGGGGTAGAATGGAGCATGTGCTTACTGAGAGGTCAGAGGAAAACTTCTGAGAGTTGGTTCTCTTTTTCTACCTATGTGGGTCCTGGAGATTAAACAATTTATCAGGATGGTGTCAAGTACCTTTACCTGCTGAGTTATCTGTCTGGTTCCTTGTCATTCTATTTTAAAATTATTTTTTATGATTGTGTCTTTATACATACATGTACCGTGACATGCACATGGAAGTCATCGGACAGCTATCAGAAATTGTTATACATGTATGTGCATTTATTCTATGTGCATAACTTTAAAATTATTCTTCAAATAGGAACAAAAGGCTCATTTACACCATCTAGCTAAAGAAGATTATCACAAGCAACTGAATGAAATTGAAAAATCTTATGCTACAGTAACAAATCAGTTTGGATTGGTGAGAGAGAATCATGTAAAGTTAGAACAAAATGGTAGGTGCTATTTTATCTAAACTTTTATGTTTAATGTGCAATGTTTAAGTGGACTTCCTTATTATTAGTAAATTGAACTTACCTGATACTAGTAATAATAAATGATAGTTTAGTGAATATTAAATTAAGCTAGAATTATGCATTGCATTGGGACTGTTTTATTGTCCATATTAGTGATACTATCTTTGAAATATACAAGTTATATAATCCATCTCTAATATTTTTATGTTACAGTACAAGAAGCAATACAGTTAAACAAAAGACTCTCCTCCTTAAATGAAAAACAAGAATCTGAAATACAGACTTTAAAGAAGGTATGATTGACATGTTAAGCAAAAAACTATAGTCTAAAATATTTGGTATTATCAGATATTACGGATTATTACTAGAAAACAGTTGAGTATTTTTTTTTTTGGTGAAAGCAGAATATAAATTCATAAGTGTTAAGTATGATTCTAGCACGTATAATGAATGATTTTTCTAATCCATTCAAAATATTATTTCTTCAACTTATCATCAGAGATGTACCTTCTTAGAGAAGTAGGAATAGCCTGCAAAAATTTACTGCGTCAGTTAGATGGACATTATGCTTGCTTTTTCCATTCTTTCATTCTTTTTCTTTTTTCTTTAAAAAGTTTGTATATAGTAGGTATTATGTAGTGCTAAATATAACTATGAAGAATATAAAACATGTTTCTACTTTAATGAAGTTTACAGTATGTTTCAATTTATTTTCCTGTTGATGTGATAAAATGTTCTGATAAAAGTGCCGTAAGGGAAAAGGTTTATTTTGGGTCATAATTCCAGTCAGTCTCGGTAAGGAGGCCAAGGTAGTAGAGGTGTGAAAGATTTGGACACATCACACACAGTGAGAAACAGACCTGATGAATGCTTGCTGTTGCTCACCTCCTTTTTTTGCCTCTGCAGTCAAGGATCCTAGCCAAGGTAATTGTGCCGCCTACAGTGGACAGGTCTCCTCACCACATTTAACCTAGTCTCTTTTTTCAGTGGCTGTGAGTTTCGTTAGGGCTGCTCTTACCAGTGGCTACACCACAGAAGAAGATGTCTATTCTTCCTCCAGCAACTATTAACTGGCTATAAATTCTCAGGTAGAAGTAGGGCCTTCTGAGTTTTTTCCTGCCCTCCATGACAGGATATGGGTGGCGCCAATACTTTGTAGGTGATCACAGCTTCTGTGAGTTGACGAGTGTGACCACTATTTCATGCCTGGGACCATTGTTCCACATCATTCCCTGACCTTCTTCCAGCTTTCACATTCTTTCTACTCATTCTTCACGATGTTCCTTGAGGCTCAGAGGGGGTGATAGAGATTTCCTGTTTATAGCTGAGTGCTAACGTTGCACTTGTTCTCCTTTCATTGGCCAGTTCTAAAGTTCTGCAGTTACTACTGCCACTGTAGAAAGAAGCTTCTCTGACCAAAGCTGACAGCAGCACCAGCCTATACACATAAGCATAGTTATTTAGAAGGCAGCGTGCCCATTTAGCAAAATAGCAGTACCTTACACCATAAGGTCTGTGACCTCTCCAGTCATGGACTTTTGATGAAATCATTTTATTTTTCTTGTTTATTTTTTTCTTTAAAAATTTTTTTTTATTTGTTACAACTTATTCACTTTGTATCCCAACTGTATCCCTCATTCCCTCCCAATCCCACCTTTCCTCCTTCTCCTCCCATGCCCCTCCCACAGTCCACTGACAGGGGAGGTCCCCCTCCCCTTCCATTTGACCCTAGCTTATCAGGTTCTCATCAGGACTGGCTGCATTGTCTTCCTCTGTGGCCTGATAAGGGGGAGGTCATCAAAGAGCCAGCCACTGAGTTCTTGTCAGAGGCAGTCTCTATTCTCCTTACCAGAATACCCACTTGGACACTGAGCTGCTATGGGCTACATCAGTGCAGGGATTCTAGGTTATCTCCATGCATGGTACTTGGTTCGAGTATCAGTCTCACAAAAGACCCCTCTGCCCAGATTTCTTGGTTCTGTTGCTCTCTTTGTGGAGCTCCTGTCCCTTCCAGGTCTTTCTATCTCCCCCTTCTTTCATAAGTTTCCCTGCATTCTGCCCAAAGTTTGGCTATGAGTCTCAGCATGTGCTTTAATACCTGGCTGGCTAGAGTCTTTCAGAGGCCCTTTGTTGTAGGCTTCTGTCCTGTTCCCTGTTTTCTCCCTCTTCTGCTGTCTGTCCTGTCTGCCTTTCTGAATGAACCTATTGCCAGCTCTGGATTCCCTCTTCTGGAGCAGGCCCCAAATCCACTCATAAGTGGCTGGTTACTTCTAAAAGAGACTAGCCAGTACTGCACCACTCGGTGCACTTTGCCTGGCCAGTTGGTATTGTTTTATGCAGGGCAGTGATGAGTCATTTTATGTCAACTTGATACAACCTAGAGTCCTTTTAGAAGAGGGAACCTCAACTGAGAAAATGCCCCCAACTAGATTGGTCTTTGGATAAGCCTGTGATGCAATTCCTTGATTGATGGTTGATGTGGGAGGGCCCAACTCACAGTGGTGGTCCTAGGTACTGTAAGAAGGCAAGGTGAGCAAACCAGTAAGCAGCACCCCTCCATTACCTTTGTGTCAGCTTCTGCCTCCAAAGTTCCTGTACTGACTTTCTGCCTTAACTTCCTTGGATGATGGAATACAAACTATAAGATGGAATAAACCCTTTCCTCCCCAAGTTGCTTATGATCATAGTATTTTATGATAGCAATAGAAATTCTAAGACATCCCCAGCAGCATGCATGCATCTTTTGGTACTCTGTGAGCTAGCCAGCAGGGAGGAGCTTTCAGTCCAGTATGTCCTGTAACAGTGCTTTGCTGCCTAGTTTGACGTCAACTTAACACAAGCTAGAGTTAATCTGGGAGGATGACTAACTCTACTAATGAGGATCCTCCTCTGTTTGTGAGAATGTCGGCTCTAGGAAACAGAGGTGTAGTTTCTGTTGTTCTGTATTTATTCTGCTTGGTGCTTGTGTGGTTTCTGGACTTGAGGATTGGTGTCTAACATTTCTTTCAAAAAATTCTCGGTTGCTACTGCTTCCATACTGGGTTTGTTCCCTTCCCTTTCTAGTATTGCCACTATGTATGTGTGACATCATTTGCAGTTGTTACAATTCTTCAGTGTTCTGTTCCTTTTACTTTCTCTTTCTTCTCAGTTTTGGAAATTTATTTTGTTATGTTCTCTAGCTCACATAGCAGTTGTGTCTAGACTGCTAATAAGTTCAAAAGAAGCATTCTTCATGGTACTGTTCTTTTTCCTGTGTTGAGAATATTTATTCTGTCTCTATATTTTAATTAAAATATATTCTGATTACTATTCTCCCTCCAGCTCTTCTTTATCCTCCACCAATCCAAACTCATTCTTTCTCTCTTTCATTAGAATATAATAAAAATAAAAACAAACAGCTAGGCGTGGTGGTACACACCTTTAATTCTAGCACTCAGGAGGCAGAAGCAGGCGGGTCTCTTGAGTTTGAGACCAGCCTGGTCTACAAAACAAGTCCAGGGCAGCCAGAGAAACCCTGTCTTGAAAAACCAAACAAACTGAAAACAAAAAGAGCCAAAGGGTGGGGGTGGGAACACAAGCAGATACGGAGACACATACATTCATACACACAGGAAACTCATAAAAACAAAGTCAGAAACCATAATGTATAAGCAAAAGGTCTTTAAGGTTAAAAAGAGAATACCAGAAAAACTTTGTGAGGGGGAAGAAAACCCTTTCAAACAAAGCAAAAATAAACACAAACAAGCAAACAACTCCAAAAATACCACTGAGTTTGTTTTATGTTGGCCGTCTACTGATGGGCATAGGCCTAGCACCTAAGTATAGTTTGTGTACCCAGTGAGACTTCATGGAAAACCCTAAGTTTTCCTTTGTGAGCAGTTGTCAGCTGGAAGTAGCTTCTGGGTTCGGGATGGGGGCTTGTGCTGACTTCCCTTCTCAGTGCTGGTAGCCCATCTGGCTTAGGCTTATGCAGGCCTTGTGCATGCTGCCAGTCTCAGAGCTCATATGTGAGTCAGTCCTGTGGGGTCTAGAAGGCTTTGTTTCCTTGGTGTCATCATCCCCACTGGGTTTTAGAACTTTTGCCTCCTCTTGCACAGTCCCCTGATCCCTGAAGGGAGTGATTTAATGGAGACAGCCCATTTAGGACTGAGTGTCTCAAGGAATTGCCACTCTGCACATTGTCCAGTGGTGGCTCCTCTGTATTTGTTCCCGTCACTGTAGGAGGAAGCTTCTCTGATGGTGGTTGGCCAAGGTACTGATCTACTAGTATAGCAGGTAGCAGCATAGCAACTCCTAAAAAACGTTGTTTTAGGAGCTGTTTTATTGCTGTATTCCGCTAGCAGAACAAGAGTATTTGGTTTTTCCTTAGGCCCCTGGTCTATCTAGTCTCAGGTTCTTGGTCACCTGGGGGGTATTTTTTAAAAATAAAATTTTAACTTATTTTTATATATTTTAAAAATAAAATAGTTACATCACATATCCTCTTCCTCCTTCTGACCCCTCCCATGTCTACCCTCACTCTCAAAAATCATGCTCTGTTTTTCTTTGATCATTGTTGTTACATGCATAAATACAACCTGATGAGTTTGCTTTGCTGTTTGTGTGGACATGTCTTTGTGGGCTGACCACTTTGTAATGGATAACCAGTTAAAGATTCATCCCTAGGAGAGGCCAATTCTTCCTTTTAGCAGTCATTACTTGCCTATAATTCTTTGTCTAGGGATACTGCAAAATTGCCCCACGCCCTTTTTTGAGATAGCATGCCCATTAATAATTGCCATTGTTCTGGTCTTACTTATACAGACATTTCTAGGAGAGACTGTTTCATAACAGGCTTTCTGGTATTCTGGCTATTAAAATCTTTTCACTCCCCTCTCCTGTGATGTTCCCTGAACTATAGGTGCAGGAGCCGTGTTGTACATGTGTTCGTTGGGGATAGGCTCCTCATGATCTGTTTTTTCTTTATTGTGCTATTCAGTTGTGATTTTCTGTGATGGTCTCCATTTCCTATAAAGAGAAACTTTTTTGATGAGAAAAGAGAGCTACACTTATCTGTGGGCGTAAGGGTACATTTTAGAATGTAGTAAGGAATTGTGCTGGTCTACCAAGGTGTTAATAATAGATGCTTTTGTAAGGTTCACAACCTCACTAGCTCCAGGAAGTTGGCTAGGTTTGTAATATAGGCATGATTTCCTTCCTTTTGAGTGGGCCTTGATTCTAGTCAGACAGCTGTTGGTTACCACCAATATCTAAGTGCCATTTATTGGACCTTTATAGGTATCTTGGCATGCTGGTTATTGTTGTGATTCATAGGGATTACAGATGGGTACAACTATTAATTGCTTTCCTCCCTTGGTGGCTTGCATGATATTTTTTCAGTACCGTGGAAGCTATTGTAGGAAGGAGCCTTTCAGGTTAGATGCGGCTCTAATTATCTGAGAATGTTGTCCTAAGTATGAGGTATCTTCAGTAATAGAGGCTTATCTTCAATCTCAAGAGACAACCAAGGGCAACAGCAGTTGGCTATATTGTTTTAGAAGTCATTTGGACTTCTTTCTTTCCTTTTTTATTTCTTCTTCTTCTTCTTCTTCTTCTTCTTCTTCTTCTTCTTCTTCTTCTTCTTCTTCTTCTTCTTCTTCTCCTCTTCCTTCTCCTTTTTCCTTCTTTTCATTTCTGAGAAAATACTTTTTGGTCTTTTGGATAAAGTTTATTTGCCAGGAAGGATGATCCCATCATACTTCTGTGTAATTAGCCTATGGCCTCCTCCTTGCTGATTCTGTGCTTGGTCCCAATGCAGCCTGCACTTCTCGCTGCAATGCTGAAACCTGGCCTATCCAGCACTGTGTAGAAGTCCAGTCAATAGAAGCCAATGCTTGGGTTCTGTTTGATGCCCAGATCAATGTGTTCTTGAATCCCAAAACCAAAGTTTCAATGTTTCCAGTATCTGAGAAGTTATTTTTCTATAACTCATACTCACACACCCTCAGGCCTTTCTCCACAATTTCTTCTGCCTTGGCTCCATAGACTGTGTAATGAACAACAATCCTTTCATTTCTCCTGATGCCAAAGGACCTGACAGTGTACCTAGCTTTGGAAACAACAGGTGTCTGGCTTGTGAGCTGCTCCAACACCTTTGCTGCTCAGGTCAGTCTGTCTCTACCCTCCTCCACACAGATATTGAGGCAGAGCTCGCAGATGCAAAGTTCTTGGATGCGGTTCTCTTTTTCACTTTGATCTTGTGCCATGATGGAGAACAGAATACCTTTATTTCTTATTTGTATATTTTTCTCTTACATTATTGGTCTAGATAAGACTTTGAGCACTCTGTTAACTATAAGAGGAGAGAATGGGTCTCAATCCTGATTGTAAAAACATGCTTTCACTTTTTCACTTTTTAGTTCAATGTTGGCTTAAAGATTTGCTGTACATTGCCTTATGTGTGTTGAGGCTTGTTCCTTCTAGTTTCTTCAGGGCTTTTATCAGGACAAGATTTTGAACTTGTTGAAGCCCATTTTTTATATCAATTTCAAGGATCATGTGTTTCTGTCTTGAAGTATATTTGAGTGCTGAATTACACTTACTGATTTGTGTGTGTGGAACAAACTGTAATTCCTGGAATTAAAACAACTTGTGGTATATGATCTTAATATTTCCTTCCTTCCTCCCTCTTCCTCCTTCTTGTTTTTCCTTCTTCCTTCTTCTTTCTTTTTTTGAGACAGGCTCTCACTGTATAGCCCTGGCTGGCCTGGAACTCACTGAGAGGTGACTACCTCTATCTCCTAAGTTCTGGGTTTAAAAGTGTACACCATCATACTCAGATTTAATGTGTTATTTTAATTATTTGGATGTTTCATTCATACATACATACATACACACGAAACGAAAATTAGTCATTTTTACCCAGTTCTCTGTGTTGTTTCTCTGCCTCTCCTGATGAAACTGTTTTTCCCAACAAAATTCCTTCCTACCTTCGTGTCTTTTGTAGTGTGTGACTCTTAGGGTTACCATTGTTGTGGTGAAACACGGTGACCAAAAACAGCTTGGAGAGGAAAGTGTTTATTTGGCTTATGCTTAATTAGGGTTATTGGATTAACATGGCCGGAAGATTTTTACTAGCAACCTCTCAGTGAGTAAACCACTGAATAAAACAACACTCCCTTTTAGCACCCTTACCTCAGGGAAGGGTGACCCCTCACAAGCCCTTCCCCATTCCATGATGAAATGTTGACAGTCCCAGTCTTGTACAGGGGTGTGTGCGTAGTCATAGCTACAGTGATTGATGAGTGCAATAGCCATGCCATGTCTAGAAGACATCTTTTTGAAGTATCTTTCTTACCCTCTAGGTCTTATAATCTTTTCTATTTCCTATTCTGTGATATTCTCTGAGCCTTGGAGGGGTGATATAGATGTTCCTTTTAGGGCCATCATTCTGCACTTTAAGCAGTTTTAAGAGTCTTCATTAACTCCTGCCTACTACAAGAAGCTTTTTGACAAAGCCCGAGAGCAGCGCTAGTTTACTGATGTGAACATAAGTATTTAGAAGGCAATTTGAAAACATGTCCATTTGGCAAAACAGTAATAGTAGTTGTAGTTGTAGTCATAGTAGTAGGAAGAGGGGGAGGAGGAAGTGGTTCTCTCCTAGGTTCCATGACCTCTCCAACCATGGGCTTTTGATCAGAGTTTATAGTGCCAGGTATAAGTTCCCTCCTGTGGATATCTCAAATCCAACCAGAAAGAAGTTGGTTACCCCATTGTAATCATGGTGCAGCAGTGGACACATTTTGCCTCACAGGTCCTGTGGTTGCTCACGCAGTTCACAGGGCCATCTATATGTTCTGGTCGTTTATGTATTGATGCTTTTGGTCACTCCATAAAGCATTACTGTCAGCTACTTTTTTCATACCTGTGACCAATTATCTGAATAAACAGTAATAGAAATAATGTATTTTAGCTCACTATTGCAGAGGTTTTAGCCCATAGTCCTTGGCACACTTGCTTCTGAGCCATGATGGGAGAACGTCTTGACGGGGCACATTGTGGAGCAGAGCAGCTCCCTTCTACTATGGACAGGGGCCACAGAAGGGCCTGGGACAAGAGAGAACCAAAGCCATGACCCCAGTGACTTACTGGCTTGTCTGGACCTCACTGTGTAGATCAGGCTGGCCCCAAATTCACAGAGGTCTGCCTCTGCCTCCCTAGTGCTGGAGGGCTGGGATTAAAGGTGTGCACTAACCCCCTTTCCTTCTGTGATAACCCCCTTTCCCATTTCTCCCTTCAAATCACCTCTTTCCTGCTGTTATCCTTTATAGAGTCCCCTTCTCCACCATGGTCCTATTTTACTTTCCTGGCTTTTGCAGTTACTCCAGGTTATATACTCATATCTAAAGATTGAGAGTTGGAAACCACAAATGTCTTTCTGGGTCTGAGTTAATCACTCAGTATATCTTTTCTAGGTCCATCCATTTACTTGAAAATGTAATGATTTATTTTCTATATAGATAAATAGTATTCTATAGTGTATATGTACCTCTTTTTCATTATCCATTAGTCAGTTGAAGGATGCTTCCATTTCTTAGCAATTGTAAATACAGCGTCAATAAACATGGCCGAGCAAGTGTCTGTGGAATAGCATGTCAAATCATTTGAGCATATACCAAGGAGTGGTATAGTTGAGTCTTACGGTAGATTTATTTTTATATTTTTGAGAATTGTGCACAGTGATATACAGAGTGTCTGGACTAGTTCGCCATCTCACCAACAGTGAATGCAATGAGCCTTGTCTTCTACACACATCCTTGCCAGCAATTAATGTCTGTTATTTTCTAGTCATTCTGACTAGAGTAAGGTAAAATCTCAAAGTGATTCTAATTTGCATTTCTCTCATTGCTAGAGATATAGAGCCCATTCTGAGATGTTTCTATTTTTTGTTTCTTCTTTTGAGAACACTGTTCATATCCCTAGCCCATTTTTAGACTGAGTCATTTGTTTTCTTGACTTTCTTTTTTTTTTTTTTTTTTAGTTCTTTGTATATTCTGGATGTTAACCCTCTATCATATGTACACCTGGCAAAGATCCTTTTCCACTCTGTGGGCTTTCTCTTCACTTGGTTGCTTGTTTCCTTTGTTGTATAGAAGCATTTTAGGTTTATGAGATTCCATTTGTCAGTTGTTGGCCTTAGTTCATGAAAAATGGAGTCCTATGTAGAAAGTCCTTCCCTACACCTATATCTTGTAGGTGCTGCCTACGTTTTCTTCTAGAAGTCTCAACATTTTGGGTTCCCACTGAGGTCTTTGATGCATTGGCAGCTGATTTTTGTACAGGTAGTGATTATAGACTAATTTCATGTGGACATAGAGTTTCCCCAGGACCATTTGTTGAATTTTTTTTCTCTCCAGTGAGTATTTTTTGAATCCTTTGGCTATAAAATTTCAAAGTGTTTCTACATTCTAAGTATATTTCATGTTTTAGAAACTTTTAACATAGTCTTTATTTTTAATCTAAAAAAAGGGCTTTTTGAAAATTTCAGAAGCTAACCATGTAATCACATTGGTCATATCATTCACTTAAAACTTCTAATCATTAATTTTCTTACAGATAATTTTGTTTCTTTATACTGTTGTGTGATTTTGTCCAGAACAGTTAAGTTATTGGTTTGTGATAAGGTAGAATTCCTTTTTGTGTGTGTGTGTGAAGCAAAATGAAACAGATCAAACTTAGTTGATAGATAAACTAGGTATTGCAGTTCTGTTTGCTGCCTCCACTGTTGTGGCAATCATGAAGAATTCTGATATTATCTATGGGCAAATTCATGACCTCTGCTGTTTGTCTGAGTAAATGTCAGACTCTCCAGGAGACTGTGATGTTAAGCAGACTCCCCTGCACTGGGAAGGGAGGGGTGAGGAGAACACAGCATGGTATTTATGACTGCAGGAACTATAAGCTGTAATTTCATGAGATCAAAGCATGCGCTGTTTATCTGTTACACTAACGGCTTTGAATAAAATGGTTAGAAAACAGACAATGTACTAAAAGTTCAGGATATTTTAAAGCTTATAAAGGCTGTAAAATTAAAGCCTAGCTTTTCAGTGGAAAATTATTTCACGGAGGTCTTTGATTTCAGTTTATTATGCTCTTAAGATTAATTAATATATACAGGAAAGAGAAGACATGAAATAATTAGTTTTCACTTTATCAGCCATCTATTAGTTTTCTATGCCCACTTTTCTATAACAGTTATTTTTATGAGAATTGATACATTTGAAGTTATTTCCTAAAAGACAGCTAATTCCAGCAGCTTCCCATTTCATACTATTGTTAAATATAGGAAAAGGACTGAAGAGATGGCATGACAGGTAATGGCACGTACCCACAAGTTTGAGGACCTGAGTTTAATTACTGGGACCCACATGGTGGAAGGGAAGAACTGAGTCCCACGAGTTGCCTTCTCATTCCCACATGTGTGCTGTGGTTCATGTATCCACCTCCCCCCACAAGTAGATACATAAACATAATTTAACAAAGAAAAACACAGAAAAGAATAGATATTCGTTGCATCTTGTTGCCATAAAGAAGATAAAAAAAAAACCTTTAGAGTACCAGTTCTCATTTATTCAGAGTTATAAGTTATGTAAGTGGCGTCATGCTTAGCTGTACACCTTCTCTTAACAGGTCAGTGAAGCTTTGGAATGAACCTTGAACACATCACTAATATAAAACAAGTGATTTAATAACTTAATTTCTAATTTGTTTAATCTAATATACTTAATTCAATTATATCTTTGTGTAAGAAAAGCTAGTCTTAAAAAAACTAAAATTTCAAAAACTATTTTTAGTGTTTCCTTGAAAGTTATCTTTGCATAAGAAAGCCAATTGAAACTGCTCCCCACCCCTAGACAGTGTTTCTCTGTGTAACCTTGGCTGTCCTAGAACTCGGGTTGTAGACCAGATCTGCCTGCCTCTGCCTCCTGTGTGCTGGGATTAAAGGTGTGTGCCACCAAGTCTGGCTTGAAACCGTTTCTGTAAAGGCTATTAATTATATAAGACAAGATATACATTATATTTAAGCCAGTTTCATTGGTGTCTTTAAAAAGTAGCATCAGTTGGGGCTGGAGAGATGGCTGTGGTTATGAGTGCTTATTGGATCTTCCAGAGGACCCAGGTTTGATTCCTAGCACCTTTGTTGGATGTCTAATGAGTACCTATAGTTCAGGCTCGAGGGTACCCAGTGCCCTACTTTAGACCCATGAGCATCCACACTCCCATACATAAACTCATAATTAAAAACAGAAGAACACTTGTACTTCAATCAGCTGAATATAGGAGATACTATTAGATTAAAGAATGCATAATATGAATATCAGTCAAGCAGTCTGGAAATCTGAGTTGAGGCTAAAACTTTAGGATCCTTTAGCAGATATTTTGCCTTTGCATTAAGTTTATACATCTTAAGACCTTACAGTATTGAAACTAAATTTATCTTTCTGAAACTTTCCATAGTCATTTAAATGACACCCTATTTTTCATATTTACCAGTGCTGGAAATGGTAAAAACAATAAATTGTTCAGCATGTTTAGTTAAAAGTCGGCCCATGGTAGACTAGAATAATGATTTATTCTTTATATTGTTTGCTGATCAGCATATACTTGAATCTGGACTTAAAATGCAGAATTATTCTATTTTAAACTCATAGTGTGAGGATTCTTGGTTATAACAGTCAGGATTGTTTTTCAATTACAAAATTTAGTGTTCTTTTAAAGTTAACACAAGGCTGATAACGCACATCCGCTAAGCTTTGTTTTTACAGTTTGCTAATAAAACTTCACTGGCCTGCTCATACTTAACACCAGGAAGTCTCTGTGACATGGATCTGAAGTGCTGTGTTGTTCTATGACTGGAGGAAAGCCAGCTGATTTTAGTTGTAAGCTTTCAGCACTGTCCTCATGTCTACTACTTTCTGAACAGTCTTGCAATTGACTGTAAATATTTATACCATGAACAGTAATCTGTTTGGCTGACTTCTTTGAGTGCTTTCATCAAATGTTTTTATTGCCATTTACTTTATGTTGAAGAAATTAAACTTGACCAAATTTAATATAAACAAAGGCAAGTCGTGTCTTCTTCACATTCATTATTCTTACTAAGTATATTCATGACACCTTTTAGTTTTTCTTAAATTTCTGAAGCTATTCAGGTGTGAGAAGATATAAGTTGTGAAACAAAGTACCATCCCTCAAGGAGAACATAGAGCAGTGGTCCTGAGGTCTACTACCATGCTTAGCTCAGAGATCGTTTCCTATCAGTGAGACTCTGACATGTTCATATCTCCTACCTCTACTCCTTTCCTTCCAGACTGTTTACTTCCTATTTCTCATCTGTTCTTTTTCTAGTAGACCACCATTTCTTCTTTTCTTCAAAATAAGCCTTTCTATTAAAGTCATCTTAAAGTGACCTGTTATTTGGTGTATACTGATGTTGTTTTCTCTCCCCATCTTGTTCTCTTTATAGTATAATAACATATGCTATTCCCGTTTTCATATCTGTAATAAATATAAAATAATGAAATACATAAACAGTCACCTCAGAAAATTTAACGTGCCATATAACCGCATGGAAGCATTGCAATTTACAAATGAAATTAAGTTTAAAATCAGGTTAAGTTAGTTTTGTTGGGCTCAGGTTTTCTGCACCATAACTGCAGGTGGGTTATTCATCTGTGTAGGCCTACACAACGGCTAAGCAGCCTCATTTGTTTCTAAATGTATTCCCCAGTCTGAAATTACATCAGACTCATCAGTTGTTTGACCTTCCTGCATGCTTTCCACAATGGATAACTCTGCAAATTATCTTGTGCAGATCATTTCTAAATCTCATAAAAACCACAGGATCATCTAATCTGCTGGTTTTCATCCTTTCTTTTTTTCCTTTTTTTTTTTTTTTTTTTTTAAGCTATGAGTTGTACCTGTTCTACTTTTTTTATCAGGAGCCCAGCAAAGCACTGCTGAGGCTTATCAGAGTATAATTGGAAAGCTGTTAATTGGATCTAACAATGCTTTGTGGGGAAAGGACTGAAACCTAGAAGAGAGGTAGATTATGGAGTATAAAACAATTTACCAAAAATATGCTCCACTTGCCCTTACTTCATTATGCATGTTTGTAATGTTCTGAGCAAACCATAATCTTTACAAGGTTAACAAACTCTGGTCATGGATTTGGCGATGCCATTGCACTGCACGTGAACAGTCTAAATCAGTCACTATTACTCATTCCTCATTCTACTGTGATGTTAAACCATGAGCATGTGGTCCAGTTTTGGCAAGCAAGAGGCAGTGGGAGGAAACTTTATTAAAGAGTACCAAGAGCCAGGTCTGATGGTGCTTGCCTGCAATCCCAGCACTTGGGAGGCAGGAAGATTGACTTAAGAAACAACAAACTTGGAGCTGGAGAGATGGCTCAGTGGTTAAGAGCACTGGCTGCCCTTCCAGGGGTCCTGACTTCAATTCCCAGCAACCATATTTTGGCTCACAATGATCTATAATGGGATCAGGTGCCCTCTTGTGTCATACAGGCATATATTCAGATAGAGTGCTCATATGTATAAATAAATAAATAAATCTTTTTTTATTTTTTTATTTTATTTAACTTTTATTAATTACACTTTATTCATTTTGTATCCCTCCATAAGCCCCTCCCTCCTCCTCTCCCGGTCCCACCCTCCCCCCTCCTTTCTGCATGCATGCCCCTCCCCAAGTCCACTGATAAGGGAGGTCCTCCTCTCCTAAGAAACCACAAACTTCATATCCCTGGTTGTGATAGTCATTATATAATATTGAAATTGGCCTTTTCTTGCAAGTCCAAAGAAGAATAATTCCACAGATGGACATGACTAGTTAGTTATTGGTAATGTATAGTGAGTGCCCAAGTCAGTGGATTCTAAAACCTGCTTTACTTTATGTGATAGAGGGTGTCCTTATTACTTGTGGCTTAAGATGTAAACTATAAACATGAAGGAAATAACAGGCGAGTATAAAAAGGACATTCGGTCAATTCTGTGACACCAGTGCAAAAGTGGCCTACTTAAAGGGCTTTTCAAACTCTTAAAGAGATTACTCTGGCTCACTGATGACTCCTTCACCCACTCCTTCAGAACTTTTCCCTATGGTGCCTGGCTTTCTTCTTTTCAGAGTTTTTCTTTCAGTGAATTTGTATTCTTAATTTAGTGACACTCCATGAGATAATTTCATGCATCTGCTCCAGCTTCTTCACATTTCCCCTAAGCTCAAGCTTTCAATACTTTGCCTCCATCCCCTCTCTTTCCTTTCTGTCTCCCTTCCTTTCTATATCTCCTTCCCTTCTTCTCCCAGCTCCCTTAGGATTTTGTTTTATTTCCCAGGCTAGCTTTGAATCTCTAGGCTCAAGCCTTTTTCTTACCTTAGCCTCCCAAGGAGCTGAACTACCACACCTCTTCTTCTGCTATTTATTTTAGATTGCTTAGAAGTTCTCTCTCTTTGTGATTCATTGTAACATCTAAGCTAACTGGTCACTGCACTGTCCCTATTTTCCATACCCGAAACAGAGAAACAAACAAAAAATTACAATTCTGAAAACTGTCTATCCTGTGAATTATCACTGGGTCACCTAAAACACCATTCTGGGACTTTATCATGCCTCATCTTTTATAATTTTAAATAAATGTGAAAGGAACATCTTCTAGAAGACTTAACAGCTTAAGAATCAGGATTGGTGATTTCTGCTTTTGACTTTAAGTGTCTGTCTCTGAACATTTTCTATCCCTTCTCTTACATAGTGGAAACATAACATCATGTTTTTCAACAGTAAAGAAACTTCCCATTTCATTTCCATTTTTAAACTCCTTTCTCATTTCATGAAACCCCTTGTCATTTCTTCTAGCTTTATGTAATTACCCAGGAATCATCTTTAAATGATCAGTGTTTCCTTTATTCTTTCTTCAGCCTACTGCATCTTTCTTCAGAATATCTCATATTTTATATTGTCTGTTTGTTTTAAATATATATGAGAGCACTGGGAGCAAGGATATAGGCACAGCTTCATTTCTTGCCTGTAGTGTTCTGTGAAGTCTCCTTAATCTTTCAGGGAACTCAATTCAGGTAAAACCAGACAGACCCTTGGAGTCAACAGTCAGTATGAAGCAGAGTTGGAGTTTATTTAAAACAGGAAGAAATTGACCCAGGAAAAGAATAACGCTCACAGTTTGTTCAAAACTGTTTTTAAACATATCTCTAGAAAGAGACACCCAGGAAAAGAATATGATATGTCCAAGTGTGGGTATGGGCTTCTCAATTCAGTTTCTTAGCATTAGCCATGTATGTAATTTTGGTGGCTCTCAAGTTATATCTTGAAAGGTTGTTTATATAGCTTATGTTTCTTTTTTGATAAATAAGATTATAGGGCGGCTCCAGGGGTGAGTTGGATGGATTATATCTGATAAAGAAAAATTAGGAGCTCTTAAGGTTGCCCAAAGCTTAGGACATGTCTTTTACAGTAATTGAGGTTTCTATTGAGATCCCTGGAAGACTATAGGCTCATAGCTGGGAAAGGAGAAAAGCCGTAAGGAAACATTGTTAATCACATTGAAACTCTTGATTTCAGCTGACAAGAGGCTTCAGTCAGAATCCGGATGAAGGACTTCTTTCTGTTCCCATAGTCCTGTAACTTTCTACATTCTGACCTGTCTCATACTCATCATCTCACGCTGGGGGTAATGCATACTAAGCAGCTAGCCAGTGTTCTTTTCTCTATAGTTCCTCCCCTCTTTTAAACAGACTAATTTATTAAGCTACAAGCTTAAGATAGCAGCTATTGGAACTTGACTAAGTGCTAGTAAGTGCTTGGTAGATGCAGAAAAACTGTTCAACTTTGCCTACCAAATCCAATCTTAAGCTGTGAAACCACTTTCTTCCCACCCCCCTCTGCCTATCTATATAGTCAACATTATTTTCTAGTTTTCTTTGCTTCTTGATTTTGCTTGTCTGTTCCTCTCTTCTCCTTGAAATGTCCTTTAAAATTTTTACTTGTATTAAATGGAGTTGGAGCAAGAAACAGATGACACATTAGAGTTGGTAATGGAAGAGTTTAAGGGGGAGGATGTTTACACAATTGTTGACAAAGTTAAGGGAACATGGGATGGTAGAGCATCCTCCAGATAAAAGTAGAAGGAAAACAACTACAGTCACATCTAAAGTGATAGGGAGTAGGATGTTAGGACTTGGAAAACTGTAGCTTCAGTGCAGAAAGCTGAGCTGTGAGTTCCTGAAGATGTAGGGCCATTACTAGATTGTGTTCTCTAGGGAGGCAGCTACTATACAGGTATCTCCCACAGATCTAACCCCACTGGGATCCAAATAACAGAGAATTTCCTGTTGTCACAGTGATCAGTGGTACAGGGCAGAGAGCAGTGTAGAAAGGGCATGGCGGGTAAGAATGGTCAAATGAACAATATGTATTCATTTCTCACATTTCCCTAATTCAAGTCTTGCTTCTGTCTTTCAAATTTTTATTTTTCTATTTAATTTAATTTAATTTTAAGTGTACAAGTATTTTGCCTGCAGGTGCATGTGCATGCCTAGTGCCTGAAGAGGTCAGAAGAAGCTGTTAGATCCCCTGGAACTGGAGTCATAAGGGTGCTGAGAATTGAACCTGAGTCCTCTGCATGAGCAACTTCACAACTGCATAGCTCTTCACAATTGAGCTATCTCTCCAGCTCTGTTTATTTACTTTAATACAAGCTGAGAGTTCTCATTTTGCCAGATAGTAATTTGCCTACCTGCTTTTCTGGGAAAAGCCTTACTGCTTCATCTACATGATTAATTTAACAGTCTTATTGCAGTGTGCATACCCAAAAGTGGTGTATGAACTAAGACTAATTCCCCTGGATTTTGAAGTGGATTTAGAGAGAACTATATGAAACTGTGACATGTAGAACTGAGGCATCCAGTTTTGGTGGAATCCCTGTTTTCTGCTGTATCTATTTGAGCCTCCAATATACCACATTGTGGGTCTTCCTCCTTCCTCAGTTCGCTCTATTTTCCAACATTTGTTATTGGCCTCTTATCACATCTATGAAATGTTTAGGTTCCTTATGACACTTATGACAATTATTTGTCAGCTTCTGTCATTCAAAAACTTCTTTCCATAAAGGACCTTGATGGATCAGGAAAATGATGTTGAGTATCCACTATGGGATCCTTTCCACCAGGTGCTCAACCCATAGGTTAGAAGTGTTGCTCTGCAGTGTCCTGCCATTAAATGTACAGTCACACTGCTCTGGATGCTGAGAATAAGTGATGGTTGAGGGCTTAGCCCTAAGTAGGACATTTATACTATCTCCTTTAAGGCTAAGGAAACATTGTGGTTGAGGCAGTGTAAGAGCTGGAAGATAAGAGAGAAGGGTTGCAAAATACGATCTTTTGGGCATGACATAGCCATTGCAATCATGATCTTATCAGACGTAGTTGCCTGTACTGGGCCTGTGAAAGACTGAGCCTATTGTCTTCAGTATTGGATCAGGAAGGGACTTGTGTGATCATCCCCATCCTTTCTAGGTATTAGCTGCTGGTGGCATCTGGGAAAAAGGCAGTCATTATCTTCATCGGGGTACCTACAAGTGAGCCCACTAGGCTCTATTGCATAGTTCAAAGCCCATGAACACAGAAACTGACAAGTGCAAGTCATTGTGTCAAAGACGAGGTAGAGAGACATGAATGGGAAGAAGAAGGAAGTTCATGGGTTGAGAGGGAGACAATGTATTCTATATAAAGTAGGAAATTGGTAAAGAACTTTAATAAAAGTATATATATATATTCTGTTGTTAAATAAATTATAATTTTAAAGATTTAGAAACTCATGAAAATGCCTTGCTTTGATGAAATATATATACTGAATTTTCTTTTTGTTTCTTATGTTAAGGAACTAAAAAAAGCAGCATCAGAGTTGATTAAGTGCAAGGTCATATGTCAGCATAAGATGGAAGAAGAAAGTATAGATTTGATAATTAAAGAACAAAAATGTAAAGAGCTTCAAGAAAGACTCAACATGGTATTTAATTAAATTTACTCAAGTTTATAAAATTAAAACCTTACCAAAAGTAGAACTTCAGGATTATTGCACAAAATATTTCTTGTTTGTAAAGTTAATAGACATAGTAAAAATTAATGTACAAATCTTTTTTAACTTATTGGATTTCTTGTCATTAGCAAAAACCTAGAACAACATTTAGCCATAACAATTTTATTCCCACTCAAATGTAGCTTCAGATAACTTTATGACACAGTGGTGTCTCTGAGTTGTTTTGAAGATGAGAAGTTTCCTAGTTTTAACATTTTGTGTTAAACGTGTGTGTATGTGTGTGTGTTGTATGTGCATTTGTGTGTGTGTGCTCACATGCATGTTCACACATGTATAGCCTCCACTGGGCTTTTTAAATCACTGGAGCCAGTGTCTCAACACGAACGTGGCTACTGAATTGAATACAGAATTTACTGAATTTTGCATTATAACTTTAACATTCTTCAACTTTGAAGGAATTGGAATTAAATAGGAAAATTAATGAAGAGATTACCCATATTCAAGAAGAAAAACAGGTAAGCAATAATCACATATTTTGGAAGTCAGTTAATATTTTAAAAAACAGTAGCAAGGTGGGGAGTAGACATGGAATGATATTTGCCTAGGTGTGGAGTAGGCATTCAGCTAACGTATTGAGTGAATATGTTTTTGTACTTCTAACCTGTTGAGTGTACACTTCCATTTTTGTTATTAAAAAGATTTTCTTCCTTTCTCTCTCTCTTTCTTTTTTCTTTCTTTCTTCCTTCTTTCTTTCTTTTTTTCTTTCTTTCCTTTCTTTCTGTTGTGAGACAGGGTTTCACTATGTAGCTCAGGTTGTCTTGGAACTGTCTATGTAGATCATTCTTGACCTTGAACTCACAGAAGCCCATCTTCTTCTGCCTCCTGGGTTTAAAAGTGAGTGCCTTTACATTTATTAGTGTGTGTGTGTGTGTGTGTGTGTGTGTGTGTCTTATATGTGCATTTGTGTGTATGTACTCACATGCATGCTCACACATCTCTATATTCAGAGCCCAGAACTCTTCAGTCCCTCAGAGCTGGAGTCAGAAATGCTTACAGGATGCCTGGCTTGTTGGGTAGATGCTGGAGTCCAAGTCTGACCCCCATGATTTTACAGCAAGCACTCTTAATTGCTGGGCCATTTGTTTGAGTTAGGGTCTCACTCTGTAGCACAGGATAGCTTGGAGCCGACCCTGTAGTCCATGCTGGCTTTAAATCCATTGGCAATTCTTTTGTCTCAGCCTCCCAAGTGTGAGATTATAGGCACCAGGCACACATTTCCTAGCTAAATTTTCATTTTTTAAGAAGTAGTTTTATTATTTGTTAAACCAGTGGTGATTTAACAGATAATTACTGAAAATACGCCATGTGTGATTTTAGAACAATTTCTTCTCTATTTTTATATTTAAAGAATAGTTTGGAAAAATTATTTTTAAATTGTTTTTAGATTTATCTTACGTATTTGAATGTTTTGTCTGCATGTCTGCATGTGCACCATGTTTGTGGCTGGTTTCCATGGAGGCCAGAAGAGGGCATTAGATCTACCTAACTGGAGTTACAGTTGAGAGGTTTCATGTAGGTGCTGGGAACCGAACCTGGGTTCTCTGTGAGAGCAATACATGCTCTAAACTGCTGAGCTTTCCCTCCAGCCCCTCTTCTTCTGCTTTACCTGTTCTTTTTCTTGCTTTCATTTGATTGGTGACATCCTAGTCTATAGAGTCATTTTATAATATTATAAGTCATGTAACTATTTTACTAGAAATATATTCCTCACCTGTGGGTGAGCAAGGCATCAACTTTATTTCAGTTTTGAATTCTTTACCTTGTTTAGTAATGTCTTAGAATAAGATCGGCCCATTCCAAAACTTTTAAGTTAAGGGACTTCTAGAAATAATACTTACTAGAAATTTATGTAACAGTATAGAAGTGCTGTTAGTTTAATACATAGTATCAAAAGTAAGATATAATGATAGTATCTTAAAAACTAGAAATACATTTAAAGAATTAACAGAAACATGATATATTTTTATGTTTTTTAAGGATATCATCGTTTCTTTTCAACATATGCAACAATTACTTCAGCAACAAACTCAAGCCAATACTGAAATCATTGCAGAATTGAAGGTTCTAAGAGAAAATAATCAGGTTATGTGGCTCGTCTTTGCTACTTTGTGGGTTCTCTCTTTCTCATCCTTTACCCGCTCCGCCCCCACCAACAACCACCCATCCACCTATCAGTGGCCTTAGCATTTATATATCCTCTGAAGAGTTTCCAGAATTCCAAGATTCACACAATAGCAGAAACTATCTGCAGCTGACAAAACCATGCCTCTGCTAGAACATGAGGCAAATCATAGTCAGCTTATGATATCATCACACCGAGGATTGAAAACAAAAGCATATTCTTATAATAGGTCTGTGTTCTTAAAGAAGCCAAAAATTCTAAAAGTCTCACTACAAGATTATACATTTAAATATATTCTATCTAATATCCTTCTCCTGTTAGTTGCATTTAAGTATCTTGTTCTATCATTTAATTTTAAAAGATGCTAGATTCCTTCATCAGTTTTCAGCATCAATGTGTGAAGTAATGAATGTTTTTGCAACATTTAAGTTAAAAACTAGTTAAATGTTAAATTTTATCAAGTATCTGACTGTTTTTGAGACAGGGTCTCTTTAATGTAGTCCTGGCTTTCTTGGAACTCAGCATACAGATCAGGTTGGCCTCAGAGTCACAGAGATCCACATGCCTATGTCTTAAGTGCTAGTATGAAAGGTGTGTGCCACCATGCCCAATTAGTATATGATTTCATTTTGAAGTGACATAAGTAGAAATTTTCTTTTAAAATTGTGGCCAAGGCTAAAACTGAAGATTATAAGGAAAATTAGTCAATCACATTTTAAAAGAACCAGTTCTCAGAATTTGGAGGCCTGTCATCATAGGGATATGATCAAACTACTGGTGTTAGCACAGTCATTCCAACATCTTCACAGTAGGCAAAAATGATTGCAAAGGAAAGGCATATGGTTACTAGTATTTTGAACTTCACACTTCAAGAGGAGAGACTTTTCTTTTGCCCTCCTAGTGAGGGAAGATCTTAAATGAGGTGTCTACAAAAAAAAAAAAAAATCCACTGTGAGACAAGAGGAGGCTGCTACCTTCTTGGCTGATGCTCAAGATGCTGTAGATAATGGGAAGTTCCTCTGGTGTTGCAAGTAGAGTGAAGTGAAGTAAGTTCATGTGGAAATTTACCAAGAGTAAGAGTGATGCCCTGGTCTGATCTAGAAACTTAAGACTTTCAAAGCTTTGGGAGTAATCTGTGTCTGAAAAGCTTGACATGTAGCCTGGGAAAAGTGAACAACAAGAGAACCTTGGTAGTTCTGAATTCTATGTGAAGGAACATGGGATGAGTGGAGGGGCAGAAACATTACAGGGTTTAACTATGCCAAGTGATGGGATGGCCATTCCATCACTCTCACAAGGAGCTGGGGGATGTTCAGATGTGGTGGCCAATGCAACATACTTATGTCCTTTTGAAGGGACTCTCTTAGTAGCAAAGGAAACAGCAAATTGGAACATTTCCCGTCACAGCTATAGCCATCTCCCATATAGGGACGGTCATCATAGAGATTTAGGGCTGACTTCACGAGTGAACAATTAGAGTAGTTTCATAGGGAGTCACACTTAGAAATAAGTATAGCCCTTCTTTTTAATTTTGTACTCGGTGCCTTGAAGTTTTTCATGAAGTTTTATCTTTTGAAGATTTATGTTTTGTAAAGTAAGTCTGATAGTGCATGAAAGCACGTAGTGGAATCTTAGAGCCTCAACAGGCATTTTCTTGTATCTGCTGCCTCCCAGTCTTGGTTCTTTTTCTAAAAATATTTATTTGTTTGTTTGTTTGTTTGTTTATTATTACAATTTATTCACTTTGTATCCTGGCTATAGCCCCTTCCCTTGTCTCTTCCCAGTCCCACCCTCCTTACCTCTTCTCCCCCTATGCCCCGCTGCTAGTCCACTAATAAGGGAGGTCCTCTTCCCCTTCTATCTGACCTTACTCTATCAGGTCTCATCAGGACTGTCTGCATTGTCTTCCTTTGTGGCCTGGCAGGGTTGTGCCCCACCAGGGGGAGGTGATCAGAGAACTGGCCACTGAGTTCATGCCAGAGACAGTTCCTTCTCCCCTTACTAGAAAACCCACTTGGACACTGAGCTACCTATGGGCTACATCTGAGCAGGGGGTCTATTTTATGCATGGTCCTTGGTTAGAGTATCTGTCTCTGTGGGGCCCCTCAGCTCAGGGTTTTGTTTTGTCTTGTTTTTGACTCTGTTGATCTCAATAGAGGAATATTGAATGGTAGAGAAACACTTAAAGAAATGCTCAATGTCCTTAATCATCAGGGAAATGCAAATCAAAAAGACCCCGAGATTTCACCTTACACCCATCAGAATGGCTAAGATCAAACACTCAAGTGACAACACATGCTGGAGAGGGTGTGGAGAAAAGGGAACCCTCTTCCATTGCTCGTAGGAGTGCAAACTTGTACAACCACTTTGGAAATCAATCTGGCGCTTTCTCAGAAAATTGAAAATAGTACTACCTCAAGATCCAGCTATGCCACTCCTGGCATATACCCAAAAGATGCCCCACCATTCAGTAAAGACATTTGCTCAACCATGTTCATAGCAGCTTTATTTGTAATAGCCAGAATCTTGAAACAACCTAGAGGTCTCTCAGCTGAGGAATGGATACAGAAATTATGGCACATTTACATAATGGAACATTACTCAGCTATTGAAAACAAGGAAATCATGAAATTTTCAGGAAATGGATGGAACTAGAAAAGATCATCCTGAGTGAGGTAACCCAGAAAGACATGCACGGTTTATACTAACTTATAAATGGATATTAGCCATATAATATAGGATAAACATATTAAAATATATTGTCCTAAAGAAGCTAAACAACAAGGAAGTTCCTAGAGAAGATGCTTAATCTTCATTTAAAAGGGCAAACATGATAGACATTGGAAGTAGGAGAAGACAGGGACCAGCACAAGCCTTCCACAGGGGGCCTGTGACAGAATCTACCCAGCAGAACATCAAAGCAGATGCTGAGACTCACAGCCAAAGTTTGGGCAGAGTGAAAGGAGTCTTATGGAAGAAGTTGGGGATAAAAGGATCTGGAGGGGACATGGGCCCCACAAGGAAACCAACAAAAAGCTAAAAATCCTGAGCCCAGGTGGTCCTGCAGAGACTGATGCACCAACCAAGGACTATGCATGGAGAAGTGCAAGACTCCTTGCTCAGATGTAGCCCTCGGGCAGCTCAGTCTCTACGGTGGTTTCTGAATAAGGGGAGCAGGGGCTGCCTCTGTCATGAACTCAGTTGCCTGCTATTTGATCATTTGCTGTTGGGGATGTGGCCTTTGAAGGCCACAGAGGAAGAGGATCCAGGCAGTCCTGATAAGAATTGATAACCTATGGGAAGATGGCAGAGGAGGAGAACTTTCCCTTTCAGGGGACTAGAGGAAGGGAATAGGGGGAAGCGGGAGGGAGAGTGGGACTGGGAGGAGTTGAGGGAGGGGGCTTCAATCCGGATATATAATGAATAAATTGTAATATATATAATTTATTTGAGAACAAAAAAAATCATGTGATGACATTTGGCTATGGACTAGTGAGAAGTTTGTCGTGGATCAGTGCTTCACTGCTGACTGGTGTATAAGAACTACTGATATATAGCACAGCAAAACATTAATGCTGGGCTGTTGCTAAGGATTGCACTGCTTAGATACAGCAAATGTTTTTTTGAGGAGCATCTAATTCCATTGGTATTAAAAGGGATCGTTGCTCTTGATAATGTCTGACTGGTTTTCAGTGCTCTGCAGTTACACTGTCATCTGTGTTAGGTTTTTAGAAGTAAATTTAGAAATAAAATAGTGATCAAAGTTCTACTTCTAAGTTTACTTATGTTCCTGTAGTCATAATATTAAAAGTAATTTTCATATTTTGCAGTTACTGTATTAACTAGGGCAATTTATTGTGTTTTATCATTTAGCAAATGATTTCAGTTTGACCTCTGATAATACCTGTTTCTTCACAATGTTTTTCATATTTGTTATTTCAGTTGGAAATAACAATACATTTCAGGTATGTTTATATTATGTACAAGTTTATATTTCTGATAGAGTATAAACTCCAAGAAGACTGCAGCGTTGTAGCTGATGGAGCATAAGCACATGAGAGGTGTCAAGAGTGCAGTAGGACCTTGCTAAGTGTTATTAAATAAATAAATGAAGTACCATGAATAAACTTGGGCTCTTCCCAAGTTAGAGACTACCTGTTTAGGGCTTGCAGCTAAAGATGATTAATTGAACCTACATTTACTTCTGTCGCCTTTTGAAACTGCTATAAAATGGCAATAAATCCACAAGGACGTGGAAATGACAGAAGAAACATAAAACGCTAAGCTTTAAAAGTGAACAAGATAGACAGCAGAAACAGGAAATAGAAACCTAATTCAAAGTTGTGGTAATGAGGCCTGGAAGGTAGGTTGAGTATGGAATGTAGCTAGGGTCCTAGCCTACCATCAGATAGATATAAGCTAGAGTTATTTTAGACAAGGGAACCTCAGCTGATGAAATGCCTCTCCTAGACTATACTGTGGGCAAACCTGGGGTGCATTTTCTTAATTGATTGAGATGGGAGGGACCAGCTCATTGTGGCAATGCCACCCCCTGAACTGATGGTCCTGGGTGCTATAAGAAAGGAGGCTGAACAAGCCATGGGGAGCAAGCAAGTAAGCAGTGCTCCATCATTGCCTCAGTCTCAGTTCCTACCTCCAGGTTCCTGCCCTGTTTGCGCTCCTACCCCAACTTCCTGGATGATGGGTTATGATATGGAACTTTAAGCTAAAATAAACATTTCCTCCCCAAGTTAGTTTTGGTCATGGCGTTTTCTGATAAGAATAGAAAGCCTAAAATGCTGAGACACTGGATTATATCTCTATACCACTAAACAAACAAAACTAAACCCACAAATGGTCAGGAATTATAGTATCCTGGTCTTTTGAAGTGAGATAGGCAGTTGAAAGATCCAGATGAGAATATTTGTGTAAGAATCTATTGCAACCCAAGATTTCTCCTTTCACCCCACAGGAATTGGTTCTCTCCTTTGTAGATGTGTGGTTGGAATTTGAGAGAGAGTTGAGGTAGAAAGAGATCTAGTGGTATGCTGAGGTCCCCTTATTGTTAGGAAATTGGTTGTCAAAGTAGTAGTGGCCTGAAATTAACCATGCCACTAACAGAAATGGCAGCATTACGAATTAATTCTTCTCTCTCCCCCTTCTCTCCCTTTCCCTCACCCTCCCACTTTC
Source organism: Psammomys obesus (assembly GCF_907164565.1). Taxonomy (NCBI): domain Eukaryota; kingdom Metazoa; phylum Chordata; class Mammalia; order Rodentia; family Muridae; genus Psammomys; species Psammomys obesus. Next base: position 29,806,570 of record NW_026585504.1, on the reverse strand, counting down.
TGCCCACTCTCACCCCTTTTCTTCCTCTCTTCCCCTTTCTTCTCTCTATCTCTCCTCCCCCTTTTCCTTTCTTCTCTTCATTTTTTTCTTTTAAAAAAAATCTTATTAAGTTCATTTAGTTTTCATCCCAAAGGTATCTTCTCCATCCTCTCCTTTCAGTCTTCGCTCCCCCTTATTCCCCCTTCTCCTCTTTCTTCCCCCCTCACAGAAAAGGGGAGGCTCCTCCCCCCAATAGAAACCCTCTCCAGTACATCAAGGAGCATATCCTCTTCCACTGAGACCAGGCAAGGCATCCCTGCCGGGGGGGAAGTAATCCAAAAGCAGGCAATAGAGTCTATGTTAGAAACAGGCCCCCTTTACTTGCCAGGGGACCCACATGAAAACCAAGCTGCCCGTTGGCCACATATATGTAGGGGTCCTAGGTCAAGACCATTCATGTTCCTTAATTGATGCCTCAGTCTCTGTAAGCTCCTGTGGGTCTGGGTTAGTTGTCTCTGTCTTCTGTGAGGTTCCTGTCCCCTCCAGGTCCTTCCGTCTTTTCCCCAACACTTCCACAGGACCCCCAGAGCTCTGTCTGCCCCATGCTTGGCTGCAAGTGCCAGCATCTTTCTTGATCTGCTGCTGGGTGGAGCCTTTCAGACAATAGTCATGTTAGGCTCCTGTCTGCAAGCATAGCAGAGCATCATTAATAGTGCCAGGGGCTGGCTGTCTACTGTGGGGTGGGTCTCAGGTTGGGCCAATCATTGGTTGGCTATTCCCTCAATCTTTGTTCCCTCTTTATCCCCACACTTCTTGAAGGCAGGGTTATTTCTGAATTAAAGGTTTTGAGGGTGAGTTGTTGTTCCCCTTCCTCCCCTAGGAGTCCTTCCTGGCTAGGAAGTCGTCACTTCGGTCTCCATGTCTAAAAAACATGTAAAACTAAGACTGCTTAAAGGAAATATTCTTACTAATCCACAGGACTAGAGTGAGAAATTCAGAAACACAGACTAGGAGAAACTCTGCTAAAAATGTAAATGCAATGGAAAGGCTGTGAGATAGTTGTTCAGAAAGTGGAATCAATAGATGAATAATGGGTACAACTGGCAAGTAGCTCAGGAGGTGAGGTGCTTGTCATGCAAGCATGAGGACCTGGGTTCAATCCCTGGCAGCCACTGAAAAGCCAGCTATTGTGCTGTGTGCCTCCCAGTGCTGACAAGCAGACACAGGCTGGTCCCTGAGGCTCGCCGGCAGGTCAGCCAGTTTACCTGGTTGGTGCTCCAGTTCAGTGAGAGATGCTGTTTCAAAAAAAGCTCCGGAGGAGTGAAACCTGAAGTTGACCTCTGGCCTACCTGTGCATACACACATGCACACAAGGCAAATAGATGGAAACAAGAGAGAAAGAATTAAGGAAACAGTCAGAGGAATCTGTTACGTTTCAGAGAAGAGAGAGAACCAAGAAAATAGAAGGAGAAAGAATGATCAAAGACGCAATACAAAAAGTTTCACAGGCCTGAGGGATGCGAGTTCATTTTGCCTAATAGCAGTGTATGTCATTATAAAATATACATAACACATAAAAAGATGATTCTAAAACTGCAGAAAAGTATGGGATGCAAAGAAATAGGAACGAGAATGGGCCTTAGCTTTCTTGTTGACAACACTGGAGGGTAGAAAAAAATAGAATTGTGTCCGCAGAGGCTGGGAAGAAATGGCCAGAGTAGAGTTGGAGTATACTCAGGTAATCTAATTTCTCAGTGGACAAGGGCGGGGGCAGAAATAGGTACCATGCATGCCTGCTTAATCATCACATAACAGTTTGCTGTATCCAGAAAAGGAAGTGAAGCAAGGAACAGGGAACCATGAGCTCTAGGAAGCAAGAGACTGCTGATAACCTGGCTTGGGCAGTCAGCTGAGGATATAAGTCAGGTTGTAATGAAGGATGGAAGGGCTCCAGAAAATCTGTGGTCTTTTTTAGATAGGTATGAACCAGAAGGAATTGATAAAACACCCAATATACACTGTTTTAAGAACATGATGCTGTTGGTCATTTATTGTTAATAGAATAGAGACTGTGGTTTGTTCTCTCATCTCTTTCCTAAACACTGATCTATTTTCTAAAATAGAGTATGCTGTCCATATAAATAGATAACCGTGAAAACATTTGTTAGAATGTTAAAATACTATGTGTCTATTAATTATACACCACTGCAAGTATTTAAAAACTACCCTGTTATTATATGTAACAATGGATTAAGGAGATGTGTATTATGTGAAAATGTTCACATTATCCTGAAAAAGAGCAATCAAAATAGGTATTCAATTACATGTTTCAAAGTGCATAGCTCCTAGTGAGACAGAGAACATTCTTGTCACAAGTTGCAAAATGCTTTTTATTAGCTGTGTTGCCATAATTTCATGATATAGTTACTCATTGATATTTTAGGTGTAATTGAGAATACCTTAAAAAGAATGGTCTTAAGACTTTTAAATGAGCTGGGCATGATGGCGCATGCCTGTGATCCCAACACTTAGGGAGACAGAGGCAGGCAGATCTCTGTGAGTTTAAGGCCAGCCTGGTCTACAAATCAAGTCCAGGACAGCCAAGGCTACACGGAGAGACCCTGTCTGGAAAAACAGACAGACAGACAAACAAACAAACAAACAAACAAAGGCTTTTAATTGAGATCAATTAATATTTGGTAGCATGGAAAATAAACAAGAGAGAGTTGCCTTTTCAAAAAGCAAATTAAAGAGCAGTTAAGTATGAGCTGTGTCTCAGCTGTATGTGAAAGACATTTGTGTGCTTTTTCTGCTGTGAGTAACCTCTGATTGCAGAAACATGTGAAGTGCTAATTTGAGGAAGGAGAACTCAGAGGTATAACCACCTTTTCCTTTTACATTGTTTGGTGTGGTTGGGAATTATACTGAGTGTACCTGGCTTTACACATGAATTAAATGACAGATAAGTGAATTAAATTAAAATTCTAGATGTATTAAATACAGATACTTTTTTTCAGTTTGTTTGAACTACAAACAGATAGGAAAGAAACCTAATAATATCAATGACAATGATCCATACTTCCAAAATCTTAGTCTCAGAAAATGTTTGGCAATATTTTTATTTAAAAAAAATTTTTTTGAGACAGTGGGGTAGTGATTCTATTACATTAACTTAATGAAGTAACTAAGTGATGTGTTAAATAAGTTAGGCTAAAAAGTATTAATTTGAAATTAGAATTGTTTTTTAAGGTTTTCTAGCCAGTTAACTTCTAAAATAAATAAAAACTCCTAATGGTAGTTAAAATCTTTAGTAGGCTAGGCTGGATTATGCTACAGTTCACGCTTTTCAACGCTGTACTTTATATTACTTTTTCAGCGCATTAAAACTTATGCAGTGAAACTGAATAATGGCAATGTTTTTATACCCTTTTATAGCCGTTTCTTCATCATAGCCTCCCCCTATTTCCTGTTAGCTAAACTCTAAGCACCTTTCTGTTAATTTATGAAAATTATTGTTGAGATAGCACATTATCACTGATCTGTATGGCACTTTCAGCATGTTCCACGTAAAGGCCTGAGCAACATAAAACACATCAAAATTCATTAATGTGGTATTGATTATTTTTTGGATAATTAATTTTATTGCAGACCCTTGAAAGAGATAATGAGCTGCAAAGGGAGAAGGTAAAAGAAAATGAAGAAAAGTTCCTTAATCTTCAGAATGAGCATGAGAGAGCGCTAGGAACTTGGAAGAGACATGTAGGTTTACTAAACTGTAAAATATTAAAGTATTTTAAATATCTATAGACATTTAAAATAACTTTTGAATGCTAAGAAAATATTAAAACTTTATAAGTCAGACACATTTTCTTCTTACACTTATATTTCCCTCAAAATGAGTGTACTTTAAAAAACTGAATTTAATAAAATTCCTTTTGATGTTTTTGTGCATGGAAGACTATATGTGCATGTGTTTTATATAAACATAAAGCATATGTGACTATGGAATAGCTGTTAATATGTGACAAAGAAAAATTAATTTGCACTTTAATAAAATGATTCATTGTGTCTTAGGAAATTAGAATTGTATGTAAGGCACTGGTAGGTGAGTTGCTGTTCTCATTGGTTTTGTTGAGATGTGTCAGGTCTATGTTAGAACATGTATGCAATCGTCGAGTTCTGTTTTACTAATATTACGAGATTGTATATTATAAACTGCTGCTTCCTTTAAGTCACAGTTGTTTCTTCTCCCCTAAATGTTAGTTTTGATAAAAGGTGTAAAACAATTGTAGAATATGATGTAAATTCCAGTTGCAAAGCAAAATTTCAGCTCAAAGACTGATGGATCACAAAATTGATTTTTCTTGGCATCAATTTCATTGCCCTTTTAGTTCCTTGGAGAGGAATTAAAACAATTGTCCCAAGCTATGACTTACGGAAAGCGTGGCTGTAATCACTCTTTAATAAAAGAATCACCACAATAGAAAGTCACTATGGGTTTCTAAAACTACATTTTAGAAATACCTGATTCTACTTTAGACTACGAAATACCGTTTCCTTTATTATGCTAATGTGTATCTGAATGCTTTATAACATTTCTGTAGGTGATTTTATTTGTCATGTAGAAAACTCTATTTGTAGCTCTTAAGTTTTTCTAATTCAGAGTTTCAAGAGATAAACTTGGTCATGGATGGTTTTGATACGCTTTATTCAAATCTACGAAACATATTTCACGGTTACACTGTGGTACCTAAAATTGGTTAATAATATTCACCAGGAGAATGGACCATGAAGCAGCAAGTACAGTACTGCACTTACTCCGCTGCCTGCCTTTTCAGTCTGTAAGAGGCTGTGGAAATGGCGCTGTGAGGACTGGGCAGGCTGGAAACTGGAAAGGAGCCGAAGCTAAACATAACACGCCACAGAACCAGATCAGTCACGCAAAACAACTAATGTTCCTTCTCTCCTGAGGCTACAACAGTGGCCAACTTCCAGGGGTTAAAAAAGAGAGGGAGAATAGAGACAATGGGGCTGGAGAGAGGGCACATCTGGTAAGAGGCCTCTTGCAGGGGATCAGGTGTAGTTCCCAGGACCCACAATGGAAGCTAAAACCACCCCTAACTCCAGTGTTTCTGATGCCCAGTTCTGGCCTCCATGCATGCATGCGCGCGTGCGCGCACGCACACACACACACACACACACACACACACGCACAGAGCTAAATCACACAATTTTTTCCTTAGAAGGAAAAGCAGTTTTTTTTATTGGAGAGGCTGTAATTTGTAAGCTTAAATAAAATGGTTTTATCATAGGATTTTTAGATTCTGCAATCATAAACCATCATAATTCTTTAGTTCTAAATAGAATATAGTTGAGTAAGAAAAAGCCACTTTGGTTTTGTAAGGATTTTCTTTTTAAAGATTTCTTTATTTATATATCTGGGTGTTTTGTCTGGCTGCACATCTGCACACCAGAAGGGTATTGAATCCCATGTGACTATGGTTACAGATGCTGTGAACCACCATGTGGGTGCTGGGATTTGAACTCAGAACCCCAGGAAGAGCAGCCAGTGTTCCTAACTGCTGAGCCATCTCTCCAGCCCCTTGTAATGATTTCCTTAAATGGAGATCAGGTCTATATGGTCTGTATCTATCTGTAGCCACATGTGAGCTTTCTGTGGAAAGGCATCCCCCAAGAAAGTGCTTCTGAGCTGCACAGGCGGGAAGCCCAGTTTGCAGATGTTAGCCCGAGTGTCAGGGGCCAGTGTGTGCTGTGTCCACACTGCCAGCCAGCTCCTCCACGTGCTGCCCTGCAGACAGCACAGCTGGAGCTTGTAGAGGATTTTGTGACTAGAAGTAAAATCTTTACTTCTCTAAGGAGGTCTTTAGGGGCACGGGCCCTACACGGGCCCTAGTTTGATTTTGTATTTCAATCCTGACTGCTGTTTTCTATATGAGCACTGGCTTGGGCAAGTTACGTGATCTTTCTGAGCCTCTCATTTCTCAAAGAGTATGAATATATGATCATGTTTGTTAAACGCTTGTTACTATTTTACAGTGTTATTTTTCAATACATGTAGTTGATTTTGTTATTACCTTTACCATTTCATAAAACAATGTTTTCAGGTAAAAATTATGCACTTGCTCATTTTGGCTTGATTTTATTCTAGGTTGAAGAACTTAGTGAAGAAATGAATGAGATTAAAAATGAGTTGTCCTCACTTAAGGAAGTTCATGTTAAGTTGCAAGAACATTACAACAAATTATGTAATCAGAAAAAAATTGGGGAGTGCAAGAAGTTTCAGGTAAAATTTAAATACGTTTTAGGGTAAAACTGTTACATTAGGACCATTGCTGGTGATTTTTTCATTTCATTTTATTTTTAAATTTTTATTGTTATTTTCTGAAAAAGAGTTCCACTGTGTTTCCATTGAGACTGTGTTAGTTTTTGCCAGTTTGACACAAACTAGTGTCACCTGGGAACAGGAAACCTCAACTGAAGAATGACCTTAATTGAAACCTGTGGTCATGTCTTGATTAATGAGGAAGTGGGGACAGCCCATGTGGACAGTGCCAACCATGGGCATGTGGTCCTTATGGAAGAAGGGGAAGAAGGATTCGAAGAGCCAGAGAGGTCAAGGACACCACAAGAAAACCTACACAATCACTTAACCTGGGTCCACTGGGGTTCACAGAGACTAAACCACCAACCAGAGAGCATCCATGGGACGGGGCTAGACTCCCCCTCCCCCAAACACGCACAGCTTATTCCTCTTACAGCAGGAGCAGGGGCTGCCTCTGACTCTACTGCCTGCCTTTGGACCCTTTTCTTTCCTCTAACTGAATGGCCTTGTCTAGCTTCAATAGAAAAAGATGGGTCCAGTCCAACTTGATATGCCAAGGTGGGTTGATACCCATGGGAAGTCTCCCCTTCTCTGAGAAGAAAGGGAGGGGACACAGAAGAAAGAGGAGGTGAGAGGGAGGGTCTGGGAAGGGAGAAGGGAAGGGACTTCCTGCCAGGATGTAAAGTGAATAGATTAATTAATTAATGGGGGGTGGGGTGGAAGGCACCTGAAGAAGCAAGCCAGTAATCCTTCCTTAGAGCTCTCTACTGAGATTCCTGCCTCCAGGCTCCTTCTGCCTGACTTCTCTCAAGATGGACTGCGACCTGGGATTTGTGTATGACATAAGCCTTTCCTCCCTAAGTTAGTTTTGCTCAGTGTTTTATCACAGCCACAGAGATGCAAATGAGGAAACTGAGTGTTTTTTCCCAAGGCGATTGTCGTGAGATACGCACCTGAGTTGTTAGTTCATTAGTAGATGGACAAGCTGATGACTTTTCTGTGTAGATTTTGCCCTATTTTGCTGGGTTTGCTTATCAGATCTGAGATTATTCAGGGAGTATCTTTAGTTTTTCCTCAGTAGAGGATCATTTCATCTACAAACATGGATAATTTAACTTCTTCCTTTTCCTATTTGTATACCTCCGTGTCTTATAGCGTTATTAGAGGACACGTTTCTGTTTCCCCTCTCGTTCAAGATCATGCTGGCTTTACAGCCTTTTTGTTATGTTCAGGTATAATGCTTTTGTACTTAGCTTCTTCAGGGCTTTTGTGAAGGATGTTGGATTAAAAGCCTTTCTCCATTTATTTAGATGAGTATGATTTTTATCCTTGACCATGTTTGCTAGACTGTTCATTGGTTGTGTATGTTGAAACACCCTTGTGTCTCCAGAATACATCTCAGTTGACTGTGGCATACAATCTCCTTAGTGTTCTCTTATGTTCCGGACCTGTTGTGTCTGGCTGACATCTTACTTACACAGCTTCTGCAGCGTGTGTCTTCACTGCTCTTTACATCTTGACTGCATATTGGGATGCAGCATTACTTTGCCCTACTTCTGAACAACCAGTCTTCTTTGAGCGGCTAATAAAATTCACTAGTGTGTCTGTCCACTTTAGGGCATTTTGTTGCTGTTGCTGGAGGGGCTTTTAAATTATTATTTAAATCTCACTGTATATTTAGATTTGCTTAGATTTCCTTATATCTTCTTGGTTCAATTTTCGTAGGTTATGTTTGTCTAGAAATGTTCATTTATTCTCTATTTTAAAAGTGTATTAAATTATAATTTTTCAACATAGCCCCTAATAATGATCTTGGCTTCATGGATTATCTGTTTGGATTATACATTTTGATTCTTGATAGTGGGAATTCGAGTCTTTTATCTTAATTAGTTTGGTTAGAGGATTTTCCATTTTTCCTGCCTCTTCAGAAAACTAGTTTTCATTGGTTTTCCATGTATTTTTGTTTCCTTGCTATTTTGATGTTGCTTTCTTATTTTCTCCATACCAGTTACTTTGGATTTATTTCCCCTTTCTAGCTGCTGATTTTTGCAACTTAGAGTATTAATTGTTTGCTTATCTTGTTTTCTGATTACAAGTATTTAAAGTTATGAAGTTTCCTTCTGGTACTTTTATTCTATACTTTTTATTCTATATACTTTGATATAATTTTCACTCTCACTCAGTGTTGTGGATTGAATCCAGGACTTTGCACGTACTAGAAAAGCAGTCCAGTGCTGAGCTATATTCCCAGCCTTTGAAAATTTATTTAAAATTGATGATGATACAGGGTTTTCCTGTGTAGCATAGGCTGGCCTTTCACTTATGATCCTTCTGCCTCCCTTTCCTGAATGCTAGGATTACAGGTGTGTGCCACCATGCCTAGCAGTTCACAGTGTCTAAAGATTTTTACTGTGGATATTTTTTGATCTAGGGGTATTGGTGTGACTCTTTGGAAGCATGTTGTTCAATCTCCACATTTTTGAGAATCTTCTAATTACATTTGGTTGTGGTAAGATGATATTTTATGTAAGACTTTTTATCCCTTTACATATATTAAGACCGGTTTTGTGATGAAGCATATTTTCTCCCTTGGTGAATATTTCATGTACCCCTAAAAAATAAAATACATTCTTCTGCTGCTTTGGTGAGTGGTGGATAAGTGTCCACCAATGTGAGGCAGGCTGCCAGTGGTGCTCAAGCCACTACTCCCGAGTTGTTTGTGTTCTTGTCCCACCTTGTCCCACTATGAACTTCCTTATCTTTCAGCTCTGTTAGGTGTTGCCTCATGTGTTTTGAACTCAATAGGCATTTGATTTATGCCTCTATGACACATTTATCATTCCTACAGTTTCCTGATTAATTTTCCTTTCCATCATTATAAAGTGTTCATCTTTATTCTGGTAATACTTGTCCTGGGTCTAGTCTGTTTGATGATGAATACAGTGACTCCATTTTTTATTACTAATGTTTTAAAATTTTTTATTTAAAGTGCTTTATACAATATATTTTGATCACATTTTCCTTCCTGCTCCTCACCATCTCCCTGTCTACCTAACTTCATGCTCTTTCTCCATCTCAAAAAAGGAAAAACAATAACAAAAGATAATCAAAACAAACTAAAAAAAGACAAAAATACCAAAACAAAAATCGTTAGTGTTTACATTATTATTTTAATGGAAATATTATTTTCTGTCTTTCTTTCTTCCTTTTTTGTGTTGTTGTTATTGCTGTTATTTTTTTGACAGGGTCTTATGTAGTCCAAGATGCCTTGAACTCATTGTGTAGCCAAGGATGAATTTGAACTTAGGGTTTTCCAGCCTCTGTCTCCCTGGGTATTGGCATTCCCAGCATGCACTTCCATGTCAGGCTCTTTGTTTCCTTTTGTTATGATAAGTAATAGTAGGAGGAATACCTTTTGCTTATTTATTCTGAGAAGACTATTACATATATTTTATTATTATGGTTTTATATATATATATATATATCATAAAGTTTGCTATTTTAACATTTTACACACACAGCTTAATAGTGTTAAGTACATTTACAATGAATATTGTTCTGTACCAATAAAATCATATGTACAAGAACAGGCATTGGCCTGGATTTGGCCCTCATGACATGGCTTGGTGACCTCCATGTTCTGGAGTTTGTCATAATATATTTTCAAATATCACATTAGAGTTTTTGGTGGGAATAAACCTCTACAGCCATGCTGTCGATTTTCTCCTTCCTGCTCTTTGTGTTATTGTTATTACACACTTCGCTTTTATGTAATTGATGAACCTTACTATATAATGTTTGTCATTTTGCTTTAAAAATTACTTTAAATAATTACCTAACAAATACATAGCAATTAAATAAAGTGTCTTTCATACACTCCTGTGCTGACTTCCCCTGTCATTCTTTATTCCCACAGGAATAGCTTGGATAACTGTAGAAAATTTTCCTCCTCTAAAAGAACCGTTTTCACTGTAGTCCTTTGTCTGAGTGATCTTATCTCACATATTTAATCTCTTGTCTAATAATTTAGCCTGAAAAGGCAAGTTCAGGACTTTAGCGTGACTAGAAATTGCAGCAAATTTTCTAGAACTGTGTATTATGTGAAAGTACTTTGTGGTTAGTTCTGCGCAGATGAAACTTCTTATTTAAGCTGGTGTAATGGACACACCTGCTTGTTCATATCCCTTCTTTCTTTTGTCTGTGACTTACTTGGTGAACACTACTTGCTCTGGTCTGTGTGCGACACACTGTGGGAGATGATGACAACGTGCTGAGAGAGATGCCGTATGGCAGGAGAAACAGATGCAGAAGTGTAACTCACTGAGAACAGCACCGGACAAGCACATAGGAAGGAGGGTTGAACAGCTCTAGAAGGGGCTGCTCAGCACAGATCTCACACCTCAGGAAAGTTTTGTGAGCCATCAACAATAAGAACAAAGCCAATACCTCAAGTAGGTGGAACAGAATAGTCAGAAATCAGAAGTATAAACTGTTTTTTCATGTGGACGTAGGAGCTTAGTATGATTGGCAGAAGGTTCTGGCTATAGTCAGTGACAGGAGAGCTTGAGAAGGTAGGCAGCCAGCACAGTGACAAGAGCAGGACAGCCCTTTCATAGGGATGCAGGGATGGTTCAACATGTATAAATCCATAAATGTAATCCACCATGTAGACTAAGGGACAGAAACCACATGATCATCTCATCAAATGGAAAAAGGCCTTTGACAAAGTCTAATGTCTATTCATGATAAAAATTCTAACCCCATCTCTAAAACTTTTCTTTTTGTGTTGAGCCAAGTTTGCTAACAGAACATTGTTTTTCTTTCTTACTCCTGTTCTTCAGCATGAGGTATTCTGGTTTTGTCATCCCAGCACATTCAGTCATCAGCACATCAGTGAGACTACTCCAAGCAAACACTGTATCCAATGTGGAATTTCAGTCTCTTTTAAGGGCTTGATTTTTGTCCCCTTTAATTACCCACCTCTTTTTTTTTTCTCTCTCTACTCTATTTCACTGCTTTGTTCTTTCCCTTTTACCTCTAAGGCTGCTCCTTCAACTGTTAAAAATAGCTCTTCCTGCCAGTAACCGAGGACAGTGTAATGTAAGGGTTTTCTGTGTATGATTTAATTTTTACAACATTCTCATGCCATAGATGAGAAAGCAGGCACACTTGAGTGTGAGCTGGGTTTAACTGGCTTAGAATGCAATGTGAAGGATGTCTCTTCAGACTGTAAAGTCTGCATCCATGTCCCTCCCAAGCCCCTCTACCTCTTCCTGCTCCCCTCATGCTTCTCTGGGACTCCTCATACTGCAGAGCAGGGCCAAGGGGATTCTGCATGGGTTTATAGTGCTATACAGTCCCTGCATTCTGCTAGAGGTGTCTTAGTTCTTTTCTAATATGTATACCAAACTAAGATTTTTGAGGGAATGTACTGTTTTTTTGTTCATGATTGCTTCCCAAAGCCTAGTGCAGTGCATCATGGGTCATGTGATCAATATTTTGTGTGAGAAAAGGGAACTTTTTTTGAGGCAAGGTCCACCCTGTAGCCTAAGCTGCCCTGGAGTCCAGACCGGCTCCAAGCTTCCGATGATTCTCTGGCTTCAGCCTCCTGAATGCTGGAAGTGTAGATATGTAGCGCTCCTGGTTGGTTTGCGCTCTTAGAGGTGTATAAAATGCCATTTGAACAATTTGCCCGGGCCAAGCAAATCCCACCCCCAAACCTGTCTGCCTATGAGGTATAAAAATGTGATCAACATGACTGAAAGCGTATAGAGCTCTCCAGTTTGTGTAAATATGACGGTGTATGCAGGGTACTCATTTGACTTTCAGATAGAAATTGTTGAATAGTTGAACAAAAATCCACTTTTATAGACAAAGTTTGCTCAAATGTTTAACATATTTAATTTTGTTTTAATTTTATACTAGAATGTTCCAGAACTAAATAATAAAAATAGTGATGAACTATCCAGTAAAAAATCAGGAAATACCATCACACAAAAGTACAATTCTGGTCAGGAAGTACGGGGGGAAAATACAAAGAATTTGTGTTTGGATAATGAATGCAGAGAAAAGGAAGGAAAGAAAGACGGACCTGTAGCAAGAACGGTGGAAGGTAAAAACTACATTGATAAAGTACATGGTGGCTTCTCTGGCATTTAGGGCTGACAGTCACGGCTTTGCTTTAAGGGCCTTTTAGTATTGTTGGGGAACACCTGTCCATCTGTACGTAAACAAGCATCCTGCAAGTGAGTCTTCAAAAGTGGCTTTGCAGAGAGTCTCTTGGTCACCAGCACACTTCAGCTGACCAGGCCACAGCATTTCTCTAGGTGTAAATCCCACAGTAAGCACTGAGATGATTTCCCAATTCCTCCACTCTGAAGAGTTGCTTAAAGCAGCACTGACTGAGGTGTTCAGCTGAGGTTGAATAGCCGCTTGGTGGAGATGTTGGAGAAAGAATGATTGAACCAATTTAAGCTCTTCAAGACCTGAAATTTATGTTCTAGTTATTTTAACTATACTTATGATTTGATGTCTATAGTTAAAGCAGCGATTAATAAAATTGTCTTGAGTAGATATTCTATGAGTTGGTCCAAATATTTTTCAGAATTTTAAAATACCTACAGGGTAATAAACAAACAAACAGCAACAACAACAACAACAACAACAAAAAGATGATTGTCAAACAAGAACAAGCTATCAAATTCTGAATGTTGTTAGGCCTGAGTTTTAATGGACGTTAGTATATACTTTAATTTTTATTGGTTATGTGTTCATATGGGTTTGTATTATGTGCCCCCAAGCAAACAGCTATAAGAAAAATAAAGACTATTGTGTAAATACCTCATGGTGCTTGCCCCCTTAAGACAAAGTGATTTAGCTGTTGTGAAATAAAAATGTTTTGGGGTAGAGCCAAGAATTTAGCATCAAAACGTATACTTGCTATAGTATAGAAACCCAATATTTGAATAAAATTGATGTCATGTTTGTATGATTAGCATCCAGTAGAGTATTTAAGGCTAAATATGTTTTCACAAAACATGGATGACATATGTTTAAACAAGCTTTACTGAGATTATAACATTTTATTTTGTCCTCTTCATGACAGATTTATGGCCTTTTGAAATAAGTGCCAAAAGTGAAATTAAGACTGTTGTATCTCAGGATGGAAACCAAAGTGAAATGTCACCAGGCAAAGCCCTTTGCCTAGATAAAGATTTAACTGATCAAGAACAAACCTCAAATGTTACTGAAAGTAGAAAATCAATCACTGTAGAAGTAAAAGACAAGGTGTGCTTGGAAAAAGCCAGTAGATACCCAGAATTTAAATCGCTGAGCAATTTCTTTTTAGTGATGGACGAATCACTAGAAACAGAAAAGATACGCCAAGAAGGAACAGAAGGATTAGGATGTCTCCACAGTGATGTAGGTTTTCCTCCGGACACTCACAGTAACAAAGTGTCTCTTAGTGGCACTTGTAATAGGATGGCCCACAAAAGAAACTATAGCACAGATGTTTCTGAAAGCAAGGCATTCCAACAGCAATCCACATTGCTTCCAGAGCTGGAAAATGCTACAGAGAAGGAAATCACACATCATGACCAAACCAAAGCAGGTTTTGATTCGTTTCTAGATATAAAACTAAATCTTGATCAGTGTAAGAAACATGGCTTAAAGGAGTCAAGTAATGTTATGTTAGACGTTAAGTACCAAAAAACAAAACAAACGTTAAGTGAAGAGAACGAGAGCAGCATAGTACCCTTTCCATGTGGTCAGCAAGCCAGGAAGGCTCCCCAGAAGCCTGAAGCAATGGCTGCCAGTGCTGGGGCGATCAGTCCACCCAGTCCATCTGCTGTCTCTGCCGATAATTTGACAGTACTTAAGAACTCAGAAAACAGCATCAGTACTATGCTGACATTGGTGAAACCTGCCTCAAGCCCTGCAGAGAGAACTATAAGGAAAAATATAAATGACATACAGAACAGTCCCCTTAAGAACCATTTGGGAGCTTCAGAGAACAGTGTGAATATCTCAAAATTTCAGGTAAACCAAATGGACAGTCATGCTTCACAAGCCAAAGATTTTAAAACTGCAGTTCCCATGACAACTTCCACAGAAAAACAGCTTTCCAGTGAGAATCAGATAACTGAAACCCCCAAAAGTAGTCTCTTTTCCTTGGTGGATGTTAAAGAGAGACAGTGCATGTTGCTAAATCATAGAGAGAAAACAGAGGCATTAAATGACACCCTGTCAGAAGGAACAGGTCTGTGTTCCAGTGAAGGCCAGTTGGAAGACTCATATTTGTCTCATGTAACACCATCTGTAGACTCAGTAAACACAAATGCAAGGTCGGCCTTTGATCTTCCCACTCCAGATAAACCTGAGAAATCTCCAGGATACATGAAGTTTGTAGCCCCTAGTCCTTGGTCAAATATAAATCAAATTAAAACACTGGGCACTATAACTTCCAGCATTCCTTTATTGCTGAAGGAGAGACCAGTAGGTCTGCCAGAAGACAAGGAGATTATGCCAATGACTTTTTGTAAAAATCTTTGTTTGGATGACGCTAGAAAAAATATTGAGCCAGGTAAGAAAACAAGGTAATAATTTCAAATGGCATTTTTTTCTAGTACTTAGCTATTCTTGACAAAGAGTCCCCATATTTGTTTAAAGTGAAAAAGAAGGTATGTGTGTGTGACCAGCACTTCATACTTTGTAGGTTCTTCTTTTTTCCACTCTTCTCTACTCCTTCTTCTCTTTCAAACCCCTAACACTAGATTAGAGAGAAAAAAAGGATAAGAAAGGGAAGAGATCCTCAAATAAAGTCACAGATGGAAAAGGGGACATTGTTATTAGACTACTTTCCTGATTAAGAGCATCAAGTTCCTTCAAGTTTGATCTTCCCGGCAGGATGGCCAATTTCTTCTTGTTTCTTTGTCCACAACTAGTTAACAAACCACAATCAACAGCAACCAACAACTAACCAGCAACCCACTACACCTCTAGGGGCCCGAGCATTTATTTACCCTCTGAAAAGTCCTCAGAATCCCAAGTCACCCACCTGCAGCTTGTAAAAAATCATGCCTCTGCTAGCCCATAAGGCAAATCAAGGTCATCTGCTGTGAAGCAGCCCTACTTCCCCACACCTAAGATTAAAATGAAAACATATTTTTATAACATTTTTGTGTTTAAAGAAAGCAGAAATCCAAAATTCTCACTACATGTCTTTGTGTGCATATAATCTTCTAAGCATAATAGAGTGACTTTATTCATATGGTCTTTTATTTATTTGTTTGTTTATTGATTTGTTGGATTTTCTAAGGCAGGGTTTCTCTGTATAGCGCTGGCTATCCTGGAACTCACTCTGTAGACTAGGCTGGCCTCAGAGATCGCCTCTCTCTGCCTCTTTGAGTGCTAGGATTAAAGGCATATTCCACCAGGCTTAGATGAATTATTTTTTAAGCTAAGTAGTAGTATCAGTGTGTCACGTTAGGAAGTGTTTTTCATTGTTAAAGTGTGGCACCAACACAGGTCTAGGTTATAGAGTTTAAATTAGAAATAAATCTCACTATCTCTCTCTGGTCTTCACTCTTTTCCCATTTTCCTTTATGTGCACATCCCTTTACCAGCACCATAAATTCAACCTGTTCATTTTATTGGCAAAAAATGGAACAGAGGAATTTATTTCATATCATTGGGTTTTACTGTTATTATTGCTTGAAGCATTTTAATCCTTTAATAATTATGTACCTATTTTTATTCACATTACTTTAGAGATTAAAGGGTCCACATTCTTTTTGAAGTAACACATAAATGATAATTTAAAATATAGCTCCAGTAAACAAAATGTAATTGACTTGATGAAATACAAGATTTGGTAGGGAGATGTGCATGTTGGGTGCCAATACATTGAGGCACATATTCCCTGCTTTTAAACTTTTACTACAGAGATTTAAAAATGTACTACGTTTTGGGCTGTGAAGGCAGCTGGTAAAAGCACCCGTCATGTTAAAGGAAGGACCAGTGTTTGGTCTTCGGCACCCAAACAAATGCTGATGGGTATGGCAGCCCACTTGAATCACAGTAGTGGGAAGCACAGTCAGGGATCCTTGGAGGGAGCTGGCTAGTCAGATTAGTTGAATAAGCCAGCGTGGGGTTCAAGAGAGTGAATGAGGAAGACATCTTGACATCAGCCTGACATGTGCACCTAGAGACACACAACCATGCTTATACATGCAAAAACAAAACAAAACCCACCAAAACAATACGAAACACCTTGGGATGAATTAGGTACTATACCACTGAAAGTTAAATATATCAAAACTATAGTTTGAGATGAAAATGAAGAAAATGCTTACTCTGCTAATAATAATCTCATAGTCAAAGTTGAGAGCAAAGGCAGTCTGAAGATTTCTTGGACAGTCTTACTGGTATTGAACTGATCACCTTCTAGCATTAGCCTCTCTAGCACTGGGGTCAGAGTGCTCAGCTCACAGATGTGTGCCACCATGTCTTGCTAACTAAATTGTAAGGGAACTTTGTGGATTTAGACACACTGAAGAAATGCAGGTAACTAGGAAGGCTTTGTGGGGTCCACAGACTCAGTGGGCTTCTTCCAAAAAGGAAATTAAGAACTTAAAGATTATTAGGAGCTTAAAGATAAATATACCTTGGTTACTAGCACCACTGATGTAAAGAAAACACCACCACCAAAATACTATATAACCTCATTTTCCAAATTGCAATTTTAATAATGAGCATTGCTTTAGGGGCTGATGTAACATTCACCATTTTCTCAGTGGCATAAGAGATGTCTAAAATTCTAAAACCAAATATATTTTTACTAAGCATGGCTTTTAACATTTATCAGCTGTGTTTAAGTAATTTTTGTTATTAAGTCCAACAACCTCTTCTGTGGCAATTTTCTTAAATAGTTTTAAAATTCTGGTGTTTATTTTGTTCAGTCTTCCTCACTAATCTGAATTTGTAAAATGGTCATTATATAAACACTTATGTGTGGGTAATGTGTGGTAACCAGGAAATAAGAACATTTTGTATGTGTGTGTGTTTAAGAAGGTATTTATACCATTTACCCCTTTTAATGATTTAGGAAATGCCAACAATACAATCTTGTTTCCTGAACTGAAATACCTAAGAGGAAAGACTAGGGAACGTTAATATTCAAACAGAAATAGAAACTGATTTTCAAACACAAAAAAAGATTAGAAAGTTCAGTCATTAAGAAGAGTATCTAGAGAACACAGTTCAGTTGTTGTCATTTCCTGTTTGTCAATCAGATTCTGCCAGCATTAGCAGAGTTGCTGCCACTGTGAGTAACTGGAGTGTCCATCCAGATCCCCAGGGACAGCCCAGTGAAGAGAGGAATGCAACTGCGAAGTCGTTTTATGAGTCTTCTTTTCCCAGTGAACATGTAAGTCAGTTAAAAATATTGCTGAGCAGACCTCAGTGAGCTAATTCTCCAGATATGTGTAGCACTGTATGCATCTGGATACTATAAGCCCTAACTGATCACCAGAATAATATCAAGAGGGCAACACGGCACCATTTTTCACAATTAAGGCTGATAGAAAACAGCAGGAAAAAGTCACAGTGTATAAATCAAGTAGATACAAACCAGCCTGTTTGGGGGACAAAGGCATCATCTTATGTATTTATATCACCTCAACTTAGAAATAGTGGACTTGAACATCCAAATTTTTTTTTTATTAATAAGTTCTCAAGCTGATTAATTTAATTTGTATTATCTTTGGAAAATGTATGAAAGGATAGAATCTCTGTAATACAATGATAAGACATATGCATTAAACAGAGTATTTGTAGCGAGCATATGGCTTTTAGGAGCCCATTCATCATAAGAAGAGCAACCAACCATAGCTGACAAGTTATTTGGTTAAATTTCTGAGTTTTATATCTTAGTGTATAGAACTTTACCCAACAAGTCTGTATTGTTTAAAGTCTTAACAAAACAAATCCAGACCAGTGCTGCTATAACTGATAAAAGGTTAAGCAATGGCCCCTCATGAGACTACCATAGTGACACATTCTGCAGATCTTTGAGCCATTTAGAGGCATCAAACAATTCTCTCACACTACACAGCTCCATACTAACATCCCTAACAGTTTTCAGCCATGTTGCCTCACTTCCCTTTTTAAGTGGGAGAAATCTCAAGTAAAACAATGCAACTCTTCTCACAGTAGTGAACTTGGCACAAGGAAGCCTGACTTCTCAACTGTGTAAGTTATAATCAAAGCAGAAAGCAAGCTTCTGTCAGAGCTGGTCACTATGTCGCTGAGGACGTCTCTTAACAATGTTTCCCTATCCTAACTAACCTCCAGCATTTTAAAGGTCTAATGGAATTTTCCTATTTCCCTTGAAAACCCACTCTTGTAGTCAATCTGTAAATTCTTTGTGTCTGATAAGTAACGTTCTCCAGGCAGCTCGTGTTTATAAGATTCTGCAACATTTTCATAGAAACATGTTTATCCAACTTCCTGTATTTTTTTAAAAAAAATTTTTACAGATGAGTAAACAGCACGAATGTGAAATATTTTTCTAAGATCATTTAGATGTAATTATCTATGGTGGACCTGTATTACATATCCTAGCTCTGTCCAATGTTGTTTTCTCAACTTTTCGTAATAGAAAAAAAAAGCTCAAGACTTTCCGGAGCATGTAATTATTTCCTGAGTGAAGTAGTACATAAGCATCATTATGTTTCCACACTTTAATACCAGTTATCACATAACGTAGAAAGATCCTCTAAGAGAAAAATCACAGCTTTTTAAAGAGCACGCCCCTTTAAAGGGAGCAAGGCTATGCTCACACTTTTGCCGAGCCTGTGGATTACAACAGAACTAAGCTGTGCGGCAGCCTGGTCTGCAGTCAGACCTGGTGCTTTACAGAAAGTTCACCAACCTGTTACACATGAAGGGTGATGTTATAAAGACCACCAGCCAGAAAAGTAATTTCATTTTTCACCATATTTTGTTTTCCTCATCAGTTCTATTAATGTATCAATCCAGTTTCTCTACAGCTTTAGAGATTATTTTTTGTTCTTGTTCCGGAGTTAGGTAGAGTCTGCTGCAATCTTAACTATATACTGAAGTGAAGTTGGAGAGGGCCCAGAATAAATAAAGCTATTAATTTTACAAGTCTGATCCATGGAAGGTCTTGTGCCAAGCTAGGGAAGTGTGCAGTGGAAAGAGGAATGAATTCTAAAAAGACAAAGGAATGAGCAACACTGTACTGACATCTGGAGCAGCTGGAATTGTAGTCACTGCAATGGGCTGCACAGACCATGTGGTCAAACAGGCCAAGTTTACTAAGTCAGGCTTGACCTGACCTGCCTCCACGTCACTTCACTGTGTTGAGTCTCTGGTAACACCCCTCCCACCATGTGGGAAGAATCCAAAGCAGGGTCAATGCTCGGCCTTTTTCTGATCAAGATAAAAAGTAAAAGTAGGATTTTGTTAAGTTGCTAATTTGTGCTTGGACACCAAGTGAGTCAAGTATTTTGGTGCCTTTAATCCCAGTACTCAGGAGGCGAGGCGGAGGCAGGCAGACCTAGAGAGCTCTAGGACAGCCAGGGCTACACAGAGAAACCCTGTCTGGAAAAAAGAAAGAAAGAAAAGAACACTGTATTATAACTTCAGAGCTAGAGCTAGAGTTCCGCTTCCCCTACTTTTGCATATGTGTGTATGAGTTTGTGTGTGTTTACTGTTGCAGGGGGAGGCGCCAATTTCCAACAAAGCAGACATCAGATATATACATTTAATGTACATTTTTTGTTTTATCTCTAACTTTACAGTAATAGTGCCTAAAAATCTTGTTTATAGGAAAACCAAGGTCTAGAAAAGCTGACTAGGACTTGCTCAGATCCTTGATCCTGAACTAGGATCTAGGGGCTAGGAGCTAGGGGCTAGGAGATAACTACAGAATTTTAGGCAATATAGCAATTCTTAGGGGAACTTTGGCTAGATCCTAAACACCTAAGCTCACTTAAAAATTCATTACTTTCCATTAGCATGAAACCGACACTGCTACACACAAGCCACACTTACCAAGACTTCAATCAACAAGACAATAGAGCCTGCTTTCGTGACAAGTGATTGTTTCCTTATAAGTGGCTTACTCTATTCTAAATTATAGGGCATGGATATGATGGTGCTGTCTTCTAATTTCTAAGGCTAGAAGGCAATAATTGTTTCCACTACAAACTGCTATGATCTAAATCTTAAAAAGGACTAAACTTAGATTTATATGAAAATGCTTACTATTAGGTTGGAATCTTAGGATTTTAATGTAAATTATTTTGTATTTACAAAATAAAAATGAAAAACCATCATACCAAAAATAAAGTAACCGTTATCCCAAAACTATCTACTTTTCTCAGAGAAAAAAAATAGATTTATTTGGAAATCTTATCTGAAGATAAATTTTTTCCACAAAATCACTTCAAATTTATTTGATAGGGATAAATTGGAAACAATGTTAGTATTTAATTCATGAGTTACATCACATACATAAAAGGTAGTTTTTGAAGCTCCTTCACAACTGCTTATGAAAGTGCTCACAGGAAAAGGCAAGATAGAAGATTCTATAGAACAATCAAGAACACCTAGAAAAGGAAGACTAACAGCCAATAACACATTCTGGGTAATGGAATAATAATGTTATTTAGTTTCTTTATGTCTCTATTTTCTAGTATTCTATCAGAAAAAAATATTCCCTTAAAACAAGTTATTTTTTTGAATACAATGTTCAAATTTAGTGTGTAGTGTGTTGGAAACGCCTCTTCTGACTGCTCAGTGCTCCTTCCCACTCTTCACAGTGGTGTTGGGAGCCTGACAGAAAAGGCTGCTTTAGAGTTTATGTTTGAATTTCTAATCTCCCACTTCACAAAAGTTACCAGACGCTTTTGGGAAAGATGGGTGTGAAAGAAAAACTGACAGTTATCTGCATATTAAACTTACTTCATAATAAGCGTATGAGCTTTCAGAAAACATTTGTGGTAGCCCTGGGCACACAAGTGTTTGAGGAACTATTACATAAGCCTGAGAGTCACACTAGGGACTGTAGCTGCCAGATTGCCACAGTAATTCTAAATCAACCATGAGATAGCTTTAGTCTATGCTAATTGCAGGGGTTCTGGATTTTCCTTACTGTCATCTGTATGGTAGTTTTGGTAGTAAAATAAACATGATCTTTCCCTAGGTGAAAGCAGAGCCTTTGATTTCAACTGTGCAACAAAGCCATTCCCAGACAATCAAGGTCACAGACACTCCTGATCCACTTGTCTTTTCTCCTGGTGACAATGACTGGCAGAGCCTTATGATAAACCGACTAACCGAAATTGAGAAGTTACTAAGCTTAGAAAGTGACAGCCAGCCCAAAAAAAGAAAAGTAGAAGAGACGCTGGAAAAAATAACTGATTAAATGTTGATAAATGCTTTCATTAGTGAAACTGATGTATTGGGGTGAAGGGTGTTCATCTGAGCACTATAGCCGTCTTCACTTCGCCAGCTTTTTTCTACTATGGTGAAGACTGCCATCTTTATTTGCAGAGCTTGCTGTCAGCACCCCAGGCCCCTTTCACTTTGTCTTCCCTTTGTATTTTTCCTTCAAAGCATTGTTTGTTTCTTTCTTTACAGAACGCAGATATTATGAGTAAGACAAAGTGGCTCTTTGAAGCATTACTTTCTGTTTTCCTTATAACGCCGAGAAAATAAATGGCCAGATCAGTCAAATTTTAGTTGATAACATTTTACTACGACTTAGAACTTTTTTTTAAAGAACAAAATTATTTGCATAAAGATTCAGGTATCTGAAAGACTCAAAAGGCTATTTTTCACTTTGTTCAAATTTTGTTTCCAGGCATTAAGAGTGTCATACAGCTGTTGCCACTGCTGTTTTCCAAATGTCCGATGTGTGCTGTGACTAAAAATTAAAAACAAAGTATTAGTTAATCTTTTAACTGCTGAGTATCCTTTCAAAACACTACACAGTTGAATCTTCAAGTCAAAATGAAATATAATTTAAAGGAGAATTTAAGGATTTTTTGCTTATTTTTTAGAACCATTTACCATATTGATCTCTTCTCGACATCTATAAAGCAGACAGAGTCATTAGTATTCTAGCCAGTGCTTAGCCATTAAATGAAATGTGCTGGAAAATAGGACTCTTTCATTAAATAAGCTAATCACATTCAGTCTGAACCTTAATAAAATTATGATAAACAGCCACTGTTTAACTACAGTCAACTGGTAAGAACTACCTTGGTTCTCTAACATTTAAGTCAAATAATCAGAACAAACTAAGTTGTCCTACAGAATGAAGCAAAACAGTACAGGTCTTACCTGACAACTACTTTTCTTTGGGTCTGATCAATTTTGCAGTAGACCATTTTAGTTCTTACAGCTGAAAGAGATTTTTTTACATGTTAGTTATATAGCAGATTTCTAAGAAAGAACAGCTAAGATATGATCAATCGACCAGAATAAAACTGTCACAGTGCTGGTAACAGTATTTAAGAAATCAGCTCTATGAATCCAAAAAAGAAAATGGAGGATATGGGGGTGACTGTAGCTGAGACTCCTAACAGTGAGGGTCATGGAGACTGAAGAGGATACCCTCTAATTAGATAGGACTCCTAGTAGAGGGAGAGGAACACCAACCCATCCACAAAATCTTCAACCCAAACTTTACCCTGCCTACAAGATATGCAGGGATGAAGATGGTGCAGAGATTGAGAGAATGTCCAACCAATGCCTGGTGGCCCAACCTGAGAGCAACCCCATTGGAGAGAGCTGACACTATTAACAATACCCTCTATGCATACAGATGGGATCTAGCTTAGCTGTCCCAAGAGGCTCCACCCAGCAATGGATCAAATAGATGCTGAGACTCACAGCCAAACATTGGGCCAAGTGTAGGGAGTCTTGTGGAAAAGTGGGGGGAAGGATAGAAGGAGCTGGAAGTGACAGGAGCTCCAAAGATCAACAGAGTCAGCTTAGCTGGGGCCTAAGAGGGCTTGAAGCACCAACCAAGGTCCATGTGTGGACTGGACCTAGGCCCTCTACAAAGATGTAGCCAATGGGCAGCTCAGGCTTCATGTGGGTTCTCTAGAAACGGGAGCAGGGGCTGTCTCTGACATGGACCCTATTGCCTACATTTTGATCACTTGCCCCACACCAGGCCACAGGGGAAGGGGATATGTTCAGTCCAGACACGAACTGATGTGCTGGGGTGGATTGAGGGGGGCTCCCCTTCTCTGAGCAACAGGGGAGGAGGGGTGGAGAAGAGGGAGGAGGCCACCATTAGGATTTAAAGTGAATGAATTAATTAATTTAAAAATGTAATCAGAAGGAGCTTACATAATGTCTGTCTGATGCCGGCTGGCGCAAACTATCAAGTGTTGCCATGTTTGCGCTGGGAATTTCAGTTGAAAAGGCAGGTGTGGTGATTCATACCTACAATCCCAGCACTTGGGAGACTGAGCGAGACAGGAGACTTGTCTTCAAGTCAAGACCAGCCTGGGCCACAGTTTTGACCCTGAATTCTATTTTGCTCTACAATTACTCATAGGGAGGATTAATTTCCAAATAGCGCATTACTTCTTTAGATGACTACTGGAAACTTAGATGATTAGAAACGAAGCCAAGAGTTCTAGACATCTTATTAGCTATATAATATTTTCCACTTTAAATATTAAAAAGCTTGGAAAATATTCATGGTTAATAGTTATGTCATTCTTCTTGCATTAATGTATTTAATCCTTAGGATCACACATAGCATTCACATTCCTGTTCTACAGGAAGATGTGGGATAAAATCGGGTTTTTTGTTTGTTTTGAGATGGTTTTGCTATGTACCCCTGGTTGATTTTTTTGTAGTCCCTCTGCCTCAGCCTCCAAAGTGTTTAGGATTACAACCATGCATCAGCACACCTGGGAAAACATCCCTGCTTCTAACCACCATACATAGAACATTGAGATTTTGGGAAATAGGACAAAAACCAAAGCCACAGAACTTACATATTCACTAACTTTTCATTCTACTACAAATGAATCTGATTATTTGCTATACACACACATCTACCAAACAACCCAGTTTTGTTAGCATCACACTCATTTCAAGATAAAAATCTATGACCCACATCACAGACATTGTAGAAAGCAATGAGAATGTTCTGTTGCCTTACCATCAATAACAAATGCTTCGACATCATCAGCTCCAATCTGTAGCTCTTGCTGCATTGTATCGAAAGAAATCTCTTTGTTCTCCACTGCCATTCCCATAAAAGTGAGGAGTCTCATTTTTGCCATATTTTGCTCATGTAATAGACCTAAATTACAGAACAGTGAGCCATTCAGTATCCATGCAAAGGCTTGCACAATCATAGTTAAGCAGTAGTTGTCACTAGGTTTGAGCACTTACATAGAGCAAACCTGACAAGTTGTATTTGACAACAGAGTACTGAGTTTATTTCTAAACTATTATTTTATTTTATAGTAATAAGAGAACACAGGTAATTGGGTCTAAAGTTAAGCACGAGCTACAAATACTCTTAGGTTTTGTATATCTTTACACATTTTAGGAGACAACATACATAGCGCATTTCAGTTAAATTACCTAAAGCTTATGCTCACCAAGAGCTCTTCATTTAAACAAGTTCTGTGTCATTACACTAGAAAATAAGTAGTGAATTCTTTTATTTAAATGAAGAGCTTTGTGTATTTGATGGTACACTGTTTACCCAACAACTAGAAGGCCCTGAGTTTGGTTCCCAGGACCGTGCACATACCTACAACTCTCAAATATTTTAATTTGTATTTTTTTCCTTCTTTTTTTTTGTTTTTTTTTTTTTTTGTTTCTTCCCCAAATAGGGCTTCTGTAGCCCTGGTTGTCCTGGAACTGTTTGTAGTCCAGCTGACCCAGAACTCAAGAGATCCACCTGCCTCTGCCTCCCAAGTGATTGGGATGAAAGGTAGGCACCACCACGCCCATCTTACTAAGTTATATTTTCATGTACTATTATTTCCCTTCTGGTTCCTATCAAAGTATGTTTATCAATAAATATTTACAGGCCAATATATTCAGTACAAAAATTGTACTGTTAGCTCGGCAGTGGTGGCACAGGCCTTTAAACCCAGCACTTGGGCAGCAGAGGCAGGCCAGCCTGGTCTACAGAGCTGAGTTCCAGGATAGCCATGGACACAAAGAGAAACCCTGTCTTGAGGGAAAAAAAAAAAGAAAGAAATGAATATTGTACTGTTAGTAGATGTGCATGCTTGATAAGGCCAAAGAATAAAATTATACAAATCATTTAATACTTGTATCATAATCTCTAATGATACACACTAATATAGTTATTCGGATCAGAAAATTGTTAGACCTGGAAGTAAACATTATTTCATCCTTCTTCCTTAAAAAAAAAAAAAAAAAAAAAAAAATTAAACCCAGAGATCAAGTAATTGACTTAACAAAGTAGAAATTGTAGCCAGAGACTTTAGGCCCATTTTGAGTAAAAACTCAAAATAATCTATAAATTCTAAAGCTCTTTGGATTTTTTCTTTCTTTCTTTTTAAAGATAGGGTCTCTTTATATAGGCTGTCCTGGAGCTCACTATGCAAAGCAGGCTGGCTTTGAACTCACTGAGATCTGCCTGCCTCTGCTTCCCAAGTGTTGGGATTAAAGACATGTGCTCTTTGGCTCTTTAACCTGGCCCTAAGCAGAATTATAGGAGAATGTTATGTACTTGTTTTGACAGTACTGTATTATCAAAACAAGTTTTAAAAAGCAACATTATCTCAAGTATATTGTTAAAGTTATTTAAGCACACATGAATAAAATGATATTATCATTCATGAATTAGTGGAAGACTAGGGAAGCCTGTTAATACAGGACACAATCATTTGCTAATTAGCTGTAATTAACGATACAGGCTTCCGATTTGGCATAGATTCAACAAAAACATGATCATCATAACTCAAATGAATGAGGTACACAAGAAAGTATTGCTGAGTTTAATGGTAATCTACAAGCATCAAAAAAATCAATTAGTGCACATTAACCCTAATTAACAAATGCAAATCAGATGGTGATTAACTTTCTGAAGCAAGAAGGTAGCAACTGGGTAACACCAGATTACACGTGGACATGTTAGGGCAATTTGGTTGACACAGATAATAATACAGTTGGCCCAAGTTGTCAGTGTTAATTAAAAAAAATGTTTTGACAAACTGATGACACCTGTGGAATGTAATACTTATAATATTTAATAGCATTTCTCCTAAAGCATCTGTTGGAAAAAAAAAAAAAAGCAAATTTCTACAAAAGGCAAATTAAAGGAATTTTTTTTCTAACTGGCACAGTAAATTAGCAGTTAGGAATCTGTTCCTATCAAGGAATATTAAAAGATTCTCAAAAATCCCTTAGCATTCTCAGTTACAGGTGCACAAACAGTCCTCTGAGTATGAAAAAATAAAGACATTCCAAATTCTGAAGGTCTGATTAAAAAGCGCACGCACAGATATAGGTGCATGTGCCTATGAGTAGGGGGATGAGGCTGTGTCCTTCACTGTCCCTTT
Source organism: Psammomys obesus (assembly GCF_907164565.1). Classification (NCBI taxonomy): domain Eukaryota; kingdom Metazoa; phylum Chordata; class Mammalia; order Rodentia; family Muridae; genus Psammomys; species Psammomys obesus. The sequence continues at coordinate 29,779,642 of NW_026585504.1, read as the reverse complement.
TCCACCCTCTTTCTTGAGAAGGAGCGCTCATGAACCTGGATCTGACCTTTCAGCAAGACTGCTTAGTCTGCAGACCTCGAGATCTGCCTGCTGTGCACCAACTAGCACGGAGGTAACAGACACTGACTGCCTGGCCCAGCTTTTACATGGGTGCTGGGGTCTGACCCCAGTTCTCATGCTTGCACAAGTACCTCACCTCTACCTACTGAGACATCTCTCTAGTCCCTAAAAATGCTCTTTAGTTTACTGATGCTCTTGTGCAGGACCCCTCTGATAAGTGAAAACAACTGTCAAAGAAATGAAGAGTATTCCCAGAATGAACTGTATCTAGTCATTTATTTCTGCCTAAAAAACACATTTATTGACATTACTTTTAAACAAAGAACCAAATGTACAGCCTTTAGGACTCCGGTTCTGAAACAGCAAACCATTATGCAGGTGAAGCTTGAGTTACAGATCTGAAGGCAGTGGCACTTTGGTTCATCAACTGGGCTCCCTTCCCAGAGGAAGGCTTAGGGCTCTCCATCGTATTTCAATTTTAAAGTTATAAAAAATCTAATTTTATGGAAACATTTATTCATTACTAATATGTCAAAACCTTAATGCAGTAATAAAAAAATGTGCATCATTGAGCAATTTCTGCATTGTCACTGACCCTTGTCTTAAAATGCTGCAATATAGAAAACGTAGTTTTAATGCATGCAATAGCTTATGAACCAGTGCTCCTTTGAAACAGTCAATTACACATCGATGGAGGAGTGTCAAAGTGTTAATTACTACTCCTTTTTGCCTTGGTGCGTAAATAAAGAGGTTGCTGACATTAACATTCCATCACACAGCTTCATGCCACAAAGCAAATTAACTGGGACAGAATGTGGTTTTCTGGGTCTAGTGCACCTGGCAAAGTGTTCTACACAGACACGTGTCTAATCTTGGTGTATTTCAAACACCTTATGTTCAAATAAGTCCACCTTTTCCCAAGCCAATGGCTATACAGAATGCAAAGGTGACAGGAATTAAGGTTAACCAAACTACAGTAGTCAAGTAAATTTCAACAGACACTCTTTAGTATCTACATCTCAACAGAAATCAACCTCTACTATATTTTAACTGTTGGAAAATAAAGTTTCCTTTATTTCAGTTGACTTAAGCATTCAAACAAAACCAAAACCAGTAGTTTTAGAACATTTGAAACCGTTCAAAGGATGGCAAGATGGCCTGGCCTGGAAAAACCCCTGCCACAAGCTAACAACCCAGGGGTAACACATGGAACCCACACGGTAGGAGAAAACAGACTCCTCCTGGCTGTCTTCTGACATTCATACATGTGCATGAACATGTGCATATACGCATGCACATACACCATAACTAACATTTTAATAAAAAATAACCACAAAGACAAAACCATATTTCTTACTGTCTTCAGAGAACTTCTACTGTTGAGAGAACTTTTACCACTGTGTAAAGAGCACATTCATTTTGGCAGTGGAGTCAACCATATGTGGAATTATTTATTAAAGAGGAAGTGAAATCTGATATAATTCTGCAACTAAATTTTATACATATCACTATGCATCTAAGCAATAGTGTAAGCAAACAAACATCAATCTTTTTTCTTTTTTAAAGATTTATTTATTTATTATTTATAGTTTTCTGCCTGCATGTGTGCCTGCAGGCCAGAAGAGGGCACCAGATCTCATTATAGATGGTTGGGAGCCACCATGTGGTTGCTGGGAATTGAACTCAGGACCTTTGGTAGAACAGCCAGTGAATCTTAACCTCTGAGCCATCTCTCCAGCCCACAAACATCAATCTTAACTACTAGTCTTTCATCATCAAATCAGCTTTTAAGTACTTCTATACCAGGTTCACGCTTATTCCTGTCTCTCCCTCAAAAAACAATAAAATAAAATAAAACCAATTCAATTAAAACCCAACACTTGGCCAGGTGTGGTGGTGCATGCCTGTCATCCCAGCACTCAGGGATCAGAGGCCGGCAGATCTCTGTGAGTTAGAGGCCGGCATGGTCTACGAAGCAAGTACAGGACAGCCAAGGCTACACAGAGAAACCCTGTCTCAAAACACCAAAACAAAAAACCCAACACTTACCAAGTGAATCTATGAAGTCTTTATTGTTCTGATAGAACTTGACATATGATGCCAATTTAGCACTCACAAAAATGGTTAATAACTACAGAGATAAAAGACAAAATAGTATCAAGACAGAAGTTAGATGTACACTCAGGATATTTTAAGACACTGACTTCTAACAATAAATCTCCATATTTAGTGTAGAAGCATTCACCAGCTTCCTACCAACCACCATCTAGTTTATTTTAAACATCAACCAATCAGGAAGTACAATGAGCTCTAAGCTACTTAGTCCAAAGAGAAAATAATACAAAAAATTAGTTGTCCTTCACAGTTATGAACATGGGATTCATTTTTTTCTGAGAGAATGTCTTGCTATATGTAGTTCCCACTGGTCTTGAGCTCCTGATCCTCTTGCTCCAGCCCTTGAAATGCTGGGACCAAGACTGGCTATGTTATTATTTTTTAAAATCTTAATTTGGGGCAGTGATATTAAGTAATAAAAAGAAATGTGATTAGTGAAGTTCAAAATAGCCAGGCCAAGACAGAAAATGAAGGAACAGTGTTCGGGAGACAGAGAATAATGCTGGTCCTTATACCAGTCTGTTCCCAACAGAGGGTAGGCTATCTCCAGTAACATCCTGCATGAATACGACACAAAGGGGGCTGCTGCTTCAACACGTACATAAGACTCTGGAGAAAAAAAAAGATTCACACCAAGACAAACTACTTACATCATGGATAAGCTCGCCTTCCAAGAACTTGACTGGCTTTAGAGTAAGAAGATGGTCAAAAAGAAAGGCATTTGGATCCTTCAGTGCCCGCACAATACACCTTGATAAGAAAACAAAAAGTAAAAACATAAAACAAACAAACAAAAAAACCAAAAACCAAAAAGTCAACCTTGAAATCCTAGCTTGTTGCTGATTAATTTGTATATTATAAGATATATTTAAGTCAGTAATCTAAGAGTTCAATATAGGATAGAGAATATACAAATTCAGGTTAAAACAGATAGATCAATACCTTTTTATTGAGAGTATGCTTCGATAGTTTTCATGCAACAGCAACAGCTCACAGAAGTCAATTTTATCACCCTTACAGACTGTCTCATGGCCACTTACCCTTAAAACAACCTTAACACACTGTTCTCATGACCATCTCAGAGATCATGAAAGACACTCAGAAAAACAAGAAATTCATCTAGCAAATTTCAGTTAAGGTCTGTGGTGAAACTTTAAACACTGGCAAAGCAGGAACCCCTGCCATGTCTAAGTCCACATGCAGTAATAACCCCATAGAGAGATTTCATAAAACTCTAATTCTTGCCTCACTTTTATGTTACATCTAGGAATATTAAGACCATACTTTTTCGTTAGGAAATGGTTAAATTTTGCCAAGTAACCAGACTTTCCCCATCTGCAAACCTTATGAAGACCAACCCCAGGTGAGTTGTAATTCTTTGGCTGTGCTCATTCGGCACTAACAGCGCAAGCCGGCACAGTAAACACCAAGCGCTATTTCACACACAATGCCAATCCTGAAGGAACTACTGACTACCTCTTGCCAGCTAGGGGTTGCAGAGATTGTGTCGGTTGCTGAACTGTAGCCTGTAGTTCATCTTTAAGTTGATGGCAAGTGCTCACCAGAGCAACACTCAGTATTACCTGTGGGCATCAACTCGAGCCTGTGAAGCATTGTCTTCTGTGTAACTCCCGAGCAACTCCACCATGACCTTTGATGCAGCATCACTAAAAAGAGCATCATTTCAATAGTTTGAATTTTGTTAGTCATTCCCCTACTAAAAATACTTACTGATGCACATATAAAACAGCGCCCAAAATGGCTGTTTATCTTAAAACAAAAACCAAAAACACAGAACCTGTCACACAGCTAAGGAAAAATAACAAATGATTAAATAACACCTGCGAGAAAAAAGAAGGGCAGAAAGTAGGGATGCCTTTATAGAGTAGGCAGTCTCTCTGAGGTTGTGAAAGGTAAACTGAGACACCAAAACAGAAAATCTCCCTTTACCCTCAGTCTTTGCTGTGAAACAAGCTAGCGTGCTAGGCAAAGGGAGAGGTGATATAAAGGCTCAAGATAAGCTCTTAGGACAATGTGGCTGTAATAGCTTTCCAATGAAAATTACCCTTAAAATTATGTGGATGGTCAATTCTATTTTTTTTTTATTTATTTTCATTTTTATTAGTTTATTCACTCTGTATCCCAGCTATAGCCCCATCCCCTCCCAATCCCACCCTCCCTTCCTCTTCTTCTTATATGCCCCTCCCCCAGTCCAATGATAGGGAAGGTCCTCCTCCCCTTCCATCTGACCCTAGCCTATCAGGTCTTATCAGGACTGGCTTCTCTGTTTTCCTCTGTGGACTGATAAGGCTGCTCCTCCCTCAAGTGGAGGTGATCAAAGAGCCAGCCCATGAGTTCATGTCAGAGAAGGTCCCTGTTCCTATTATTGGGGAACCCTCTTGGACACTGAGCTGTTATGGGCTACTTCTATGCAAGGGTTCTAAGTTATCTCCATGCATGGTCCTGTGCCCAGATTTTTT
>NW_026585504.1:29727884-29774977 GCF_907164565.1 Psammomys obesus | reverse complement strand
TTGGTTATGAATCTCAGCATATGTTTTGATACCCTGCTGGGTCGAGACTTTCAGAGGCCTTCTGTGATAAGGCCTGGTCCTGTTCCCTGTTTTCTCCCTCTTCCGATGTCCATCTCATTTGCCTTTCTGAATGAAGATTAAGCATCTTACCCAGGGTCCTTCTTCTTGCTTAGCTTCTTTAGATGTACAGATTTTAGTATGATTATCCTATATTATATGTCTACTATCCACTTTTTTTTTAAACAATTTATTTAATTTTATTTTCTGTGCATTGGTACAAAGGTATTAGAATCCCTGGAACTGAAGTTCTAGACAGTTGTGAGCTGCCATGTGGGTGCTGGGAATTGAACCTGGGTCCTTTGGAAGAGCAGGCAGTGCTCTTAACCACTGAGTCTTTTCTCCAGCCCTACTATCCACTTTTAAGTTAAGTATATACCATTTGCGTCTTTCTGCTTCTGGGATATCTCACTCAGGCTGATCTTTTCTAGATCTTACCATTTGCCTGCAAATTTCATGCTTTCTTTTGTTTTTAATTGCTGAGTAGTATTCCATTGTGTAAATGTACCACAATTTCTGTATCCATTCCTCAATTGAGGGACATCTGGGTTGTTTCCAGCTTCTGGCTATTACAAATAAAGCTGCTACGAACAATGTTGAACAAATGTCCTTGTTGTATACCTGAGCATCTTTTGGATATATGCCTAGCAGTGGTATAGCTGGGTCTTGAGGTAGCACTATTCCTAATTGTCTGAGAAAGCACCAGATTGATTCCCAAAGTAGTTGTACAAGTTTACATTCCCACCAGCAATGGAGTAGGGTTCCTCTTTCTCCACATCCTCCAGCATGTATTGTCACTTGAGTTTTTGCTCTTAGCCATTCTGATTGGTGTAAGGTGAAATCTCAGGGTTGTTTTGATTTGCATTTCCCTGATGACTAAGCATGTTGAGCATTTCTTGAAGTGTTCCTCTGTCATTCGATGTTCCTCTATTGAGAATTCTCTGTTTAGCTCTGTACCCCATTTTTTAATTGGGTTATTTGATTTGATGCTGTTTAATTTCTTGAGTTCTTTATATATTATGGATATTAGACCTCTGTCAGATATAGGGTTAGTGAAGATCCTTTCCCAATCTGTAGGTTTTCATTTTGTTCTGATGATAGTGTCCTTTGCTTTACAGAAGGGGGTAGGATAACTGAATACATTTACTTCAACTTGGAGGCTTATAAAATGCTTATCTTGGCTAGGGATATAGCTCAATGGTAAATAAACCCAGCATTTATCTTTGTTCTTCTTACTTGCTTTAATTGATGAATCTTCAGTCACTTCCGAAATTATTGCTAAGCTGAGAAAAATTAGGTTTCTTTTTCTAGAAATATTTTCCCTTCCTATCTGCATTCAACCTCGGAAATGTAGTAGGAACTGCGTTTGCCTAAAGTTCAATGACATATATAGACATAGTTATGATACTTAACATCTTAAACAGTGCTATAATTATAAAAATCCAAAGAAATGCATTAAGAAACTCATAATTATTCTCGACCCCAGGCACACCATGTCTTATAGTCTTAGCAACCACAGTATACCTCAATCTGGTACATCTCAACTAAGTAAGTCTTTTAATTAAAAGTTCAATACTCCATTTAAATTAAATGGAGTATTCAATACTCCATTTAAAAGTTAAATACTCCATAGCATGGCAATAGCTAACTAGGATCACTCTTTAAAATGTAGGCATGTACATGGTACACAGACACAAGCCAAACACCTATATGCATAAAAATAAAACTCTAGTTTTGAATGGGGATAGGCAGCTTCTTGTAAAATGCAAGAGAGCAAATGTTTTAAAATGCTTTACAAGCAAAAGGGTGTCTGTTCCATCTACTCAACTCCTGGTGAAACCAGCCACAGAATGTGCACATGAGCATGCATACATGTCTGCCAACAAAATCTCACAGATACTGAAATCTGGATTCCATATAACGTTCATGTCATGGAATACTACTTTTCCTGTGGCTTTTTCTCCCTCAACTACTTCAATATATTAAAACGTAGGCACATGAGGTGGTTCAGGCACTTGCTACCAAGTTTGACAACCTGAGTCTGATCCCTGAGATTCACATGGTAGAGAGAAGGAACTGACTCCTGCAATTATCCTTTCTTTGGATTCTACCTGTGCACTACAGTACATGTACACACAGAGATCAACAATTTTTAAAAATTAACAACCACTCCCCTTATGAGCCATGTACAAAAAGCTCCTCTCCAGAGTGGGAAATGCATGGTCATTCTGAACGATAGGTTCCTTGTCTAGAGTATGATAAACAAGAATATGATGGCGGCGGAACATGTGTGCAAGAGAGACACACAGAATATTTAAGCACAGTTATTGTAGTCTGTTACTATAACACTGATGAGACAGCTTTCACTATTCACTAAGCACAGTAGGCGGAACCTTATGCTGGAAAAATGTACACTAAGGATTCCATACTGGATCAAGACCAAATGAAAAACTACATAACATGTTGAAATTTCAGGGAAAATTCAGAGAACACAGAGACTACTCTGAAGAGTCCTGCAACAACACAGAGAAGCAATGCTGATGCCTGTAGAAACAGTGCCAAGGAGGCAGACCTAACGAGGTGATCAGATGATGGAGAGAGGGGATCGAGGCTGAAATCACCTTCATTACATTTACAGAGAAGAAACAGAGACTAAGAAATATAAATTCATTTTGGTTACACTGAGTGTATGGTGCCATGGGCCACATATGAGTGCAAAGAAAAGACATTCACACAAGTAGATCTGAAGTTTAGTGGAGCAGCTTGGGCTACAGACATTGTTTTTCATTCCAAAGGTGTAAAGAAGGGGCTGGAGAGATGGCTCAGTGATTAAGAGCATAAGCTAGTCTTGCAGGAGACATGACTTTGGTCCCACCACCCACATCAGGAAGCTTACAACTAAATGCAGCTCTGGCTCTAGGGCACCTGCATGCACATATGCGTTCAGGTACACACGTAAGATAAAAAAATAAATCTTAAAAAGAGAAAGAAGCTAAGGTAAAAAAGGAGACTAGTGTTACTGAAGAGTGTGAGAGGAGCCCCACAGACATGTGCTGAGTAAAGAATAAAGACAGAGAGGCGTCTACTGCACTGTCTTTGTTCTTTAGAACCAGGGTCAAATCCAAAACACTGCAGTTTAATTCTCAGTTCAGAACACTAGGAAGAACTCTTACATCTTGCAAAGAGTTCCAGGATGTTTCACTCTGCATGCCTTTGGAAGGCACATACTCACCAGTTCAAGCTAGCACATGATAGTGTCTCACATCTCTGCCTCTTGGACCCACCGCTTGGCCATGGTTAGGTTAGCAACAGCCACACATCTGATACATAGGTACCAATTGCCTACCGGTACAAGTCCCTCCCCTCAAAGTCTGTGTTCTACACAACAGCGTTCCTGTTGGCAAAGGGAAAATATATAGTAACAGGGATGGCGCAGAGGGACTGTTAGCTACATAGGAGGCCAAGAAAGCCCTTCCAATGACTAGAACCAGTGAGTGGCATGATGAGGGAGCCAAGTGGATACCTAGGTGGTGTTCTGGGAAAATCCAGTGCCATGGGGCTGGAGTCCGCTTGCCTATTCCTCCGAATGAAGCCCCCGGAGGGTTCTTAGTAGAGGAGAAACATAGTCTGATAATCCACATTAAATAGAACTTCCTGGCAGCTGTATTGAGAACAGTCTACAGGATAACAAGGATCAAAACAAGGACTGGTTAGTGGGCAGTTTTAAATAAAGTAAAAAAGGACAATGGCTTAGACCACCTGGTAGCAATAGAAGTGATGTGGTTTGACTTTACATTTACTCAAAAGCCAACAGGGTCTGCTGATGGATGGCAGACAGAGAGGTCAAAGATGAATCTCAAGTTTTGGTCTTAATCAACTGGAAAAATGAAGATGGTAACTTCCCGAGTTGGGGGGGGAGGGGAGGAATCTATGGTTTACTTTTGCAACTATCAAGTCTAAGATTCCTTTTATACACTCTTTTGGAGATATAAAATAGGAATGGACATTTGGAGTTCAGAGAAGCAGAAGGAGAAAAACCTGAAATCATTAATTGTAGATGACATTTAAGAATAAGAAGACTGCTCAAGCCAGCAGCTCTCGAAGGGACATGTGAGGGAGCAACTAGAACTACAGTAACCGGGGGACTGGCTCGTCTTAATTAGCTGGTCAGGCCACAGGTGCAGGCCCAGATGCCAACTGTCCGGCAGGAAATATAATTACAAACAGAAACAAAACAAAACAAAACAAACAAAAAAAACCCCAGCCCGCTCAAGGTACTCTAGGTCCCCTGCTCCTCCACAAATGCAGCAAGCAAGCAAGCAAACCACAGAGAACAAACACAACAGAATAGGTAGGGAAGACAGGAGAGAGAGAGTTGTGACTCAGAAAAGAATACCAGAGGGGCTGCAAAAACCAACGGCAAAAACTGCTTCAGAAGAGAAAAAGAGAGGCCTATGAGGTGGCTCAAAAGGCAAAGGTGTTTGCCATGCAGACTGAAAAATTTATGGTAGATTTTCAGAAGCCATGGAAAGGTAGGAGAGAACTGCCTTCTCTGTTTCCTCTAACTTTCACTCACTTGTGTGCACACAACTCCCCCACCCACCCCCCAAAAAAAAACTAAAAATAAAGCCTTTTTTAAAAGAAAGAGCTTGGCTGTGGTTAAGTATATTGTAATATGTAAACAGCAGGACAGGTCCAGTAGCCCTGGTAGATGCTACTGACCTACCTAGATTTCTGAGAATACCACTGGAATTCATTATTTCCTTTTCATATACAAAAGACTGAGAGCCAAACAAGCAATGAAGAGAAATCCTTTAAAGATGGGCTATCAGCTCCAGCAGGCACCTTACATTCACAAGAAATCAAAACACGCATCATCTAAAACCACTGCAGTAGAAAAATGAACTCAACTTGTAAGGGCGAGCTCAGTGAGTGCCTGCTTAGTGACAAAGCCTTCAAAACTCCGTATACGATGTCCCTAATGAGCTGAGGTGAGGAGGAGGAGTGCTGCTCCCATTTTAAAGTACTACTGTCGCACTAAGCCACTCAGGCCATGCGAATGATGAGCTCGAGGTCTGACCTCCGGAGGCCTGAGTCTGTGACCTGCACACAACACACACCTGTTTCTTAGTCTTCTGTATGCACTCCATCTAAAATGGTCTCTGATGTAAACTACTTCCTCTCAACCCTTTACTGACAACTGGTTAAAAAGTCCCAAGGAGGCCAGCATGGCGTAAACTACCCAGTGCTTCAGAACAGACTACAGAGGTAAGCACTGTTTGCTTATGATAAACACACCAACCTTCACAACAAAATTACACCTTGAAAATATTCACAATGTGCCATATAACAGAAATGTATTCATCTTTCTGATATTAGCACCAAAGCTATTATGAAATTTGTGTAAGAAAATTAACTGAAGAGTAGCATTTCAGAAGTATTAAGAAAAAGCTAGATAAAGCCTTCATTTAAACAGTCATACAATAAGGCTAACTGATTGTCTGCAGGCACCTAAAGCTGGGATATTGACCACTGGGTTTGATGGGTTGAATACAAAGAAGCCTTTACACCAAGACCTTGCCAGAACCCAACAAGAAAGATCTCGTTTAATTCTACAGTTCTTTTATGAACCCACTACAGCTCTCAACAAAAATGAATGCTTCACTCTGGTACCATGCGTAAGAATATCATTAAATAACTTAGTCTAACATCATATGCAGCTCTAGGGTTCCCAACTATAGCAGTTTAAAAAAGAAAATCAAGTTCTGCTTATGCAGTACTTCTGATACCTTTTCTTACAATCCACGAGTGCCTCATAGAGTAGTCTTAAGAGGGTGTGTTTCTTTTCAGTGGTGAGCTTCCAGTCAGAAATCCACTTTCTCACCTACAACACGATTTATGAAAAGAGAATTTATTAAGAGAGCTGAGCAATACACATTCAGTATAAAACACTAAGCACTTAGGAGGGGGGAGGGGCAGGAGGATTGGCTCAAGCTCATCTACAACTACACAGCAAGTCTGAGGCCGGCCTGGGCCACATGAGCTCCTACTACATCCCCCACTTTCCCAAAGGACAAACAGATAAAGGTCAGGACACAAGAAGCTGCTACTATCTTGGCTACAACCTATAAGCAGGGCACTCACTTGATCCAGCTCGGTTGGGATGTACTGGATGGCCCCACACGACGACGCCACCTTGATGAGGCTGCAGTACACTGTGTACCTTACAGGGGTGTTCTTGTCCATCCCATGGAAAAGATTGCTGAGCCTGGTTAACAAACAACCGAAGTACTAACTGGAGTTATCTGGTCTCACAACAAATACAAGGCAGCACTAATAAAAACCTCATATTACAAAGGAGGGAGCTGGGGCACAGAAAGGCTAAGTAACTGCCAGAGACCCAGAAAGCTGCTGACAATCAAATTCCAGAATTCCTGCTTCTAGCAATCACAATTTATACCATACAAGCAGCCCTTTGAATGTTTTGTTTCTAAAGAAGATTTATTTTTTATTATTTTAAATTTTGTGTGCATGTGTCTGTGTGTGTAGGTGCCAGCAGAGGCCAGTGGTGTATTCCTAGGAACTGGAGTTACTGAAAGCTGAGTCGCCTGAAAGAATGATAGGAACCAAACTCAGGTCCTCTGTGGAGCCACCTCTCCAGGCCCCTCCTGTAGTCTAAAACTTACAACTGCAGTCTCAGAGATGGACGTTCGCCTTCCCGAAACTTGACCAACTTTTCACACAGACTTTCAATCAATGCTTCTTGCTTGTCTGGTTCCAGGATCAACAGGAGCGATACCACGCTGTTCATCACACTTTCAACATCTACACAGGCATCAAGAACTCAATCAGCAGAGATACAACACCCATGTCTAATTCAGTATGTATTTCTGGTGTTTCAACACAAAGATGCTCTACTGTCCAACTCTGAGAAGACACTTGACTTCAGGGATAGCTTTGTGGACACAGCATCCATGAGTCACACTGCACTGGCGCCATTGCAGAGCCAGCATTCAGAAAGCTGGTGCACGATTTACATGTTCATTTATTTTCTTGTGTGACTTTTATTGGCATAATGTCCAACCATCTTGAAATTACTAGTTGGATTTTAGGCCAGGGTGTCTCAACTGAAGAAAACTTTGTACCTCATGTAGAGAATTATTTTGAAGTGGAAGGCTATTAAATTTCTATCTGGTTAACTCATTTTCAAGTATTACAGCCATTACTTACACGTATACACACAAGGTTTTATCTCTAGATTTCAATGAACTATTACTTGAAACAATCCCCTCTGATGTCCATCCAGACCGCTTCAGTTCAGTTTAAAACCATCAACTTCTAGTAAGTGTAGAAACACACTGATACACATATGAAAAAGGTTTTCCCCAAATGGCTTATTTTACAGGTTTAACAGAAAAAACAAACAAACAAAAAAAAACAAACTAAAATTCTATGAAAAGATTACAATAAAAACAACTGCTTGAAAATATTTAATTAAAAATTTTTATACATTTTTGATTGTATTCGTTCCCCTCCACACTGCTTAAAAATCTTAAAAGTCTGAAACCAAAGCACATTACTGACAAGAAAAAATTAAAAATTTCTTATGATTAGTAAGAAGTATTTTGTAGGAAGAATTAAAACAAACCTTTATCATCTTCCTTCAGACACACATCACAGGCTTCAATAATCTGAGCTAAATCTACATGAAGTCCACCTTCCGAGTTCTCTTCTGAAATCTCGGCGCCTTTTGATTTCAGATAAGCACGAAGTTCAGCTGCCTGTGAATCAAACAGGGTTGCTAAATCTCTATGTCCACTTGTAAAACTGATATATGAGAAAACACAAATATCCAACCCACCTGCCCTGCTTCTAAAGCTAAGTGCTGTGCCTTCAACAGCGCGGGTTCCCACAGAGCCCGTGTAGACACACTTCACAGGGATCCTATTCAGTTTCGTGTCACCTCCATCAGCTGGACTTCCTAACTGCAGCAATCGCTTTCTCATTTAACCCACTGGGAGGGATGGAAACTAGAGAGACGTCAAGCTGACCTGGCAAAGTCGAAGTTCTTTTAATAAATGAAAATTTTATTGCTGTCAAGTGTATACACAAATAGAGCTACTAGACATTACAGTCATCACCTGGAAAAAAGGCTAATCATTTGCTATTAACTTGAGAACCATTTGGGACAAGCATTTTGGAAGACACTAATATAAAAAGGTAATGCCTAACAGTGCAGCCTGAATCAAAATGTTTATATATCAAAGTCCATGCACTGCGTAACAGGTATCTTAAAATGTAACATGGATCTCTGGGTCAGAAAGCCAGATAGGACTCTTGGTCCTATCAAAACAACTAACTACTAAATTAAGTCATTTGGATATCTCCTACTTTATTCCATAATTATGATCTTTAATAATTTTTCCTTTGATGGTTTGGCATTTACGTGGTCAAACATGAATGTAAATGATTTTTTAAAGCTAATGAAATAAAATATTTGAGCTGGGCAGTAATGGCATAAGCCTTTAATCCCAGTGTTCGGGAGGCAGGAGCAGGTAGATCTCTGAGGCCAGCCTGGTCTACAGAGTGAGTTCCACAACAGCCAAGGCTACCCAGAGAAACCCTGTCTCGAAAAATATAATAAGAATAAGAATAATAATTATCATCATCAGAGTAAAGAATTCCATTAAGAAAATGCACAGGTGAGGAGGGTGGCAGTGGCGCCCGCCTGTGATCCCCGCACTCGGGGAGGCAGAGGCAGGTGGCTCTCTGTGAGTTCGAAGCCAGCCTGGTCTACAAAGTAGTCCAGGACAGCCAAGGCTACAGAGAAACCCTGTCTCAAAAGAAAGAGAGAGAGAGAGAGAGAGAGAGAGAGAGAGAGAGGCTGAGTTGAGGTGGTGCACAGTTGTGACAACACTTGAGGCAGAGGCAAAGGCAGGGAGATCTCTATTGGCTCCAGGTTCCAGGCCAGCCACGGCTACATAGTGAAACACTTGCCAAAAATCCATACAAAAGAGGGAAAGGAATAAAAAAATGCACGGTGTCAACTTGTCTGGACAAAGCAAAAGAACCTTGGGGAAGATAACCAACATTTTCAACCCCCCAAATGTGTTTAGCTACCTCAGAAACCTTTAATAAACCCACAGAACTGATGGAATTATTTTTCCAAACAGTAACATAGTAGCTTCCTATAAGAAGTTGGTATGGTATATATATATATATGGAGTACTTTGAAAACTCAACTGTCAAATTAGAAAGAACAAAATGACACCAGAGACATCCTTTGTGTTACAAATATATAATCCAATCAAGGTTTTAAAAAATTTTTCTAAAACAAAACAAAATTTAAAAAAAGTGTAACGTTTTTGTATTATTCTTGCTGACCACAAGACACTGTACAATATGACCAATGACAAGGTCACAGACCCTGGCCGGGAGTACCTTCTCTGTAAACACCTAGTCAATTCCCGGTAACATACACTTCCACTACCATCAAATACTCCTTCTTCTGTTATCTTTCTAGGTGTGGATAACTCCCTCTCCGTCCCTGTTTACCATGGACCCTCAAATTTCTCGTCAGTGGTGTCTCGCGTGTACGCACGCACAGGACAAACGTCTTCCAAGAATAATTTAGGTTATCAAAAAAATGTATATCATCTCAACCACCAAACTTGTTATGGCAAAGACGAGAAGCCATCCGTCCCGTGAACGGGAGTGTAAGCCCCAATTAGTAAACTTCAAAGTGTCGGGACGGCCCGCCAGATGCATATTCCTCCCAGCAGAGAGGGGACTGACAGGTGGGATTGTGGGAACACAGAACACGGGTCACCGCGTAAGCTACAGGCCCCCCTCGTCTGTGACCCGCCTTTCACGCTCCGCTCAAAGTGGCTTTTCTCAGACGGCTTAGGCCGACCACACGCCAACTTCGCGGACGCCGTCCCCTGCCCGCCGAAAGTTCTGGGTCACCACCGGCGACTCCGGAGGAGACCCGCCGCCCGCCGGGCCCGCGTCCCGATCGCCGGCCGCGCACGCGCCGAGACCCGGGCCCGGAGAGAGCGCCCCCTCCTTACGGCCTTCCCCAGCCGCCCCGCGGGCCCCGCAACGCGCACCTGGTCTTCCTCGCTGATGTCGATGAAGGCCGGGACGCTCATGGCGAAGGCCCGGTGGCGGAAGACGCTCCGCTCGAGAACCACGCCGACCGGAAAAGGGAGCCGGGCCGCGCGGCGTTACGCGCAACCGCTTCCGGGTCAACCAGCTAGGGCGGGTCTCGTGGGCGGGTCCGCAGCGCTACTTCCTCCCCGCTGGCTTCTGGGCTTGCTCTCATCCTTACCTGGGCGCCGTCTCTTATCTGAAACACCCGCCTCTCCCGGAAACCTGGGTGGTTTGGGGAAATGTGTCCTCTGCCCGCCTGCTGCCTGTGGGGCAGGCTAGGCCCCTGGTACCAGACCCTACCACGGCCACACCGTCCGGAGTCTAGTGAGCTCTTGCTGACTCTTCCAGATGGCCCGTGTCCCTGAGGCCTTGGAACTTTCTGATTTTTTTCTGGTTTATGCTTCAACCCAGTTTGCTGGTCCAGTTGCTAGGCAATGTTCCTTGCTACTTAAGGGTGCCTAGTTATCAAAGAATGCTCCCACTTAACTAATCATTTATCCAGAATACTCAATAGCTCAGTATCTTTTACTCAGTAACGGTTAGGGATTCCAGGATTCCCCTTTCCAAGGATGCCAAAAGTCTATGGGTGCTCAAGACCCATATATAAAAATGGCTTAGTGAATAGGTATATTCTGTACATCCTCCCTCGTAATTTAAGTCATCTCTAGGATACTTAAAATATCCAACATGATGGAAATCCTATGTAGTGTATTTTCTAGGGAATGGCAAGAAAGTCTGCATACCCAATACAGATATTTTTCCAGAATATTTTAGTCGGCAGTTGATTGAATCTAGATGCAGAACTTGAAGCTATGCACGACCAGTTATAGAAGGAATGTTGAAAATGCAACAATAAGAGGAAAATGCAGTTAAGAAGTGGGCTGAAGCTGGTCATGGTGGCACAAGTCTTTAATCCCAGCACTTAGCAGGCAGAAGCAGGTGGATCTCTGTGAGTTCAAGGCCAGCCTGGTCTACAAAGCTGAGGACAGCTGAGGATACACAAAGAAACCCTGTCTCGAAAAACTAGAAGAAAAAAAAAAAAAAAAGTGGGCCGAAAAAGTAAACTCAGACCTCATCAGAGAATGTGCACATGATATCCACAGTTGATAGAATGTCCCTATCAAATGGCCTGTCAGGTATTTTCTTTATTAATGATTGATATGGGAGGGCCCAGCCCGCTGTGAATAGTACCACTCCTATAGGTGGCTCTTGAGTTGTATTAAAAAGCAAGCTGAGCTAGCCATGGGGAGAGCAAGCCTCAGCTTCAGTTCGTGCCCTGGGTTCCCACAGGGAGGGAGCTTGACCCAAGTTGTAAGATGAAATGAACTCTTTCTCCCAAGTTGTTTTTTGGCCAGTGTTTTATCATAGCAATGGGAAGCAAACTAAGACAGTCTTCCTAGAGTACTGGGCTGCAGCGTATCACGAGCAGGAGATATATTCTCAAGGAAAAAAGGAAGGAAGGCTGGTTGAAAAGAGGGGAGCAGATTCCTGAGCGGGAGGGAGAGAGGGGAGAAAAGGAGAGGGTGTGTGGGGGAATATGTCAATGAGCCAGAACATATTTGAATTTTAGGTGGGAGGAGATACTCAATGGTCCTGCAAACACATTAATATCCTAATTAATAGATAACTAGTTAACTAGGCCAGAGCCAGGACACTGGAGCTGGAGTACAGTCATCGTTACAGTAATGTTTGCTTTGTATTTTGAAAGGTGACGTTTTCTCTGAGATTAAGACTCTTTAACCTTGCTTTCACTTTCTCTTTTCTTGATGAAAAATTTGTTGATCCAATTGTTTTAAACTTTAATGTTGCTAGCTTTTTTTTCAATATTTCATTTTAACTCATCAGTCTTTCTTTAAAAATATATATTTATATATAAATATATAATATAATATATAAATATATATTTATATTAATCTTTAAATCTTTATTTTAATATTAACCCCCACCCCACTTTCACCCACTTTCTTTTATTCTATGGCTTTATGAAATAAAAGAATGTGGCTTCAGGAGATTCTTAAGGGAGAGGTAGTGAAAGGATAGAGACAAAATTACTTGAAGCTTTAGACATTTACTCATTCATTAAAAAATGATTGTTCTTTCTGATGTAATTATGCATTAGGTACTGTTGCAGGTGTTTGACCTACCAGAGAGAACAAAATTAGGGCATGCAACTTATTTATTGTGTATGTTGCTATGGTGGAATCAAACCCATGGCTTTGTATGTGCCAGGCAAGCTTTCCATCACTAAGTGATAAACTGAGTCCTTGTCATACTAAGGTTACAATTGCTGTGATGAAAAACCATGACCAAGAGCAGGTTGGGGAGGAAAGGTTTTATTAGGCTTACATTTCCACGTCATAGTCCATCATTGAAGGAAGTCAGGACAGGAACTCAAATAGGGCAGGGTCAGGGAGTCAGGAGCTGATGCAGAGGCCATCCGGGCTGCTTTTTAGTGGTTACAGGCTTGCCTATAAGCCCAATCTTATGGAGGCATTTTCTCAAAGGAGGTTCCCTCCTCTCAGATAATTATAATTTGTGTCAAGTGGACATAAAACTAGCCAGCACAATTTCTTTATAACTTTTGATGATACTTTTATCAATTTTTGTTTTTTGAGACAGGGTTGCTCTGTATAGCCTTGGCTGTCCTAGACTTGGCTTTATAGACCAGGCTGGTCTTGAACTCAGAGATCCACCTGTCTCTGCCTCCCTAAGTGCTGGGATTAAAGACACCCAGCTTCAAATCTATTTTTTAGTTGAAAAAAAAAAAAGACCCAGCATTATTTTTAGGATTAACTAATTTATTAGTTAATAAAATGTTTTTTTTTATACTCTAAGTTTTTTTTAACTTAGATTGTTTTAACAGATTTTTTTTAAACTTAAATCTCTCAAAGTTAGACAAATGGTACAAGAAATGCTATTTACTATATGGGAGGAGACATTCTGAATGCTTCAGAAGTTTAGAGTCTGTTGAAACTGAAGCTAGCTGATTCCAAACTGATGCCTAACATAAAATGGAGGTAACTGGTGTGTCAAAAGCAGTAGAGTAAGAGTTACCACCTATGATGCCACAATAACATTATCAGATATCATGCCTTTCTTGAGACATTCTCAAACTTGTCCTCAGAACTTTCCAAAACAGAAGGATCAGAAAGTTGAATAAAATCCTAAATATTCTGAAAGATAAAAACCATTTCTCTAGCTGATGTGCATGTTTTTGTTTGCTTTTGAGGTGGGGTCTCATGTAGCCCAGATGGCCTTGAACTCAAGCTGTAATGGACCTTGAAATCCTGACTCCGTTGTTTGTACTTCCTGAATTACAGGCATATTTTTTATGTGCTAGGGATTCCTTGTGCTTGCACAGCAATTGCTCTTACTGAGCCATCACCCTAGCTTTCCTTCTATTTTTAATTCTTTGTTCTTTGAAAATTTCTGGAAAACTTGGATTTGGTATATCTGCTTCCCTCTGTTTGGGGGATGTGTGTATGTATGTGGGGATTGTGGCTACATGTGAATGTCAAGTTAAAGGGATAACTTCTTCCACTACGGGGTCATGTCCTCAGGCTTACACAAATGTCTCTACACACCTTGCTGTCTCACAGGCCCACAGTTCTTTCATTTAAAAGACACTGTGTTACTTAGAGATGGACTCTTTTGCTCTCATCTTCTTATTTTGATGTATAAATCATGGCTTTGATGGCTGCAGCGATCCTAGCCATAGCCTTGAAGATAAAAGTCACAGTGGCCAGGAGAGGTGGAAGGGGCTCATATCTTGATACCAGGAAGATGTGGTGCCAACCACAACTGCCTTTCTCTGGGCTTGTTTAAATGTAAGAGAAAATAAACCTCCATCTTGATTTCATGTGCTATTACATGGGCTTTGCCTCATGTCAAAGGGACCTAATTCTGAAGTCTGCAGTCATCATCTTTGTAACTAAAAGGCTTGTTTCTGTAAGTGCGCATTCCTTCTTTTTATTGTGCATATTTATGGTGGGAATCTTGGACTCTCCTGGCTGTTGTGATGCAATGCTGTGTTCATAACACCACTATCCTTTCAGGATCTCAGAGCTTTACAGCTAATAATTAAGTTTTATACTGGTGAGGCAGCCTATGCCCACAGAGTCTTTATAGGGAAACAAATAATGTTGAGTTCAGCTGATTGGCGCCGTGCTGAAGTGGATTACACATGAGCTGACAGAACCAGTTCAGAACTTGACATCTCAAACACACTGACCATAGAAAGGACCATCTTCCCAAGAGCCTGCCTATGCAGGGAAATGTCTCAGGCTCGCCTCTTCCTGTCATGTGACACAGCCAGTTTTGGAAACATTGATGAATCTGTTCAGTCTGAAGAAGACACTTATCATTCATGTTTCTAAAGTGATTTTAGAAAGGCATGCGTAGCCCAGTGGGAAGAATTTGCTTCAGTGACAGCAAATGATGCAAATACAAGAGATGTATAAATTAGTCATTTTTAATTTTTATAGGAAAAAGAAAACCTTATTATTCTGAACTCCTATATGAGCCACACCAACCATAACCTTGCTCTGCTCCTGTTTGTCGAGGTTCTCAGGAACAGCACCAAGAGACTGCACGTGTAGTTACAGGGGGTGATTTATTAGGTCAGCCCGCACCATTAGAGGCTGGGGAGTCTCCCGATGGCCGAGGAAACCAGGGGCTGCTCAGGCTAAGGAGCTGAAAACTCCTGAGAGGACTGGAGGATGCAGCTCTGCCTGGAAGCTGAGCGGGTCTGCATACATGCTAAGGTAGCTGCAGCCTGAACTCCACAGCAGTGGCAGCCGCAGAGGCCTCAGCCTATTGACCTATCTGGGCCTTGAGCTATTGGACAGGGTCACTCACAGTCAGCAGGTCCTTCCCCCTCAAGGCCTGCTGACCTTATTTGTGTGTGTACATATACATGTATATACATACATACATATATATACATGTATATGTACACATATGTATATATGTGTATATATGTACATATATATATGTATGTGTGCTCATAATCTGTGTGTAATGGCATGCACCAATAATCTCAGGAATCAGAGGCAAATAGATCTCTATGAGTCTGACAGCAACCTGGTCTACATGGAGAATTCTAGGCTAGCCAAGTGATACCCTATCTCAAAAAGAGAAAAAAAATGGAAAATGAAAGTAAAGAAAAAAAGTATTTAAAGTGACATCACACCTTCAGGTGATTTGGGCAGCTGCTATCAGGAGACAGAATAACAAACCAGCAAATATTCTTAACTGGGGGTGGAGGGCGGGTAGGCTACCACCCCTAAAAACTTCTGTTTATCTCTTAATTTTTGGTTGTTGATTCATTCATTTAAAAAATGGAAGCTGTGAGCCACCTGTAATCCCAGCACTCAGGGAAGCAGAGGCAGGTGGATCTCTGTGAGCTCAAGGCCAGTCTGGTCTACAAAGGGGGTCCAGGACAGCTACACAGAGAAACCCTGTCTTAAAGGGAAAAAAAACGGTGAAACAGTAATTCTGCCCGGATGTATATCCAAAAGAATATATTCATGCAAAAGCTGGTGCATGAGAGCTGCAGTGGCAGCCTTGTGGTGTGGTGAAACCCTGAGTGCAGTTACTGGGACTGAAAAAAACAAAAAAGGAAAACTTCAGCCACATATTCATGTGTGTTTATAGCTGCATTATTCATGAAGGGAAAAATGTTGATCATTTTGTAGATATGTAAATGTAGCTATTGTACAATAGAATATTATTCATCCATAAAAAGGAATGAAAGACACACGTGCTACAACAGACATGAACCTTGGTAATTGCATGCTAAATGACAGAAGCCTCTAGCATGTGGGCTTTGAGTGGACATTTAGGATCCAAACTATAGATCCGGGAGAAGGCCACCATTTCCTGGCCGTTTTTTTTTGCAGCTGGGGTGGAGATGTAACATCTGGTTGATAAAAGAACAAGAAAATTGCTACATGGAACACTCTGGAAAGTTCATTAAATGAATCAGATTTCCGTTTCGGGACACTTTATCTCTCCCCCCTTTTCCTTCCTACATTGGGTCTAAACAGGAGCTGGAGGTGAGGCATCCAGTTTGTAACCCCAAGGTAACAAATGGAGGATGAATTCTGTAAGCCAAAGGAATGTACTCAAAAGCTAAAAGCAACCCAGGTCCTGGATCCTTGGGGAATCACCTTATCAGCCTGGGGAATGTGTCTCCAGATTTGTAATTTTCCAAGAACACACTGCTTATCTATGGAAGCCACTATATGTCCGTTTTCCTTTTGTTACTTCCAGCCAACCTTACTGAAAACATGTGTGAGAATTGGAGGGCTTCAAGTAACAGGCCCTAAAATACAGCATTGGCTTAGAGAGAGGTAAAGCTTTGATAAGGAGGACCCAGTTTCACAAGCTGCAAAGGGCTGGACTCTTGTTACACAGTGTAAAAACATTCTCCATGGAAAACTGTCTCCTTTTGTTCCTTGGGACAGAAACTATCATGTTTTATGTTGTTGTCGGGAAGAGGAGATTTTAATTTATGCTGTCAGAGCCTGGTTCCTTCCTGCTCCTGTCAGTGAAGCCTCAAAGGACAAGGTAAATTCAAATTAGAGCTGGTCACTTAATAAGCAGAGATGACAGGCAATAATAGTAACACCGCTATCTTAATCCATTGTGTGTTGGTACAACAAAATATAAAACAGACTTGTTTAGCTAACCGTTCCAGGGGGCTGAGGTCAGGGAACCCCTGTGCCAGCGAACTCTCCACTTGCTGTGTCCCACCATGAATGTGTATCAGAAAGGCCAGGGATGGGGGGGGGGGGCAACTTGCTTTGTAACAACTCACCCAGCCGAGAAACCAGCATTTGTCCCGTCCAAGACCTATGACCTCACAACCTAATTAACGTCGTGTTGGATTCCACCTCCTAAAAGTCAACACACCTGAGCACTGCCAGGATTTGGGCATTAGCACACTCCTCCGCCCCTGGTTCCCACAGGGGCTGTGTGAACAGGCCCACCAGCGGGTTGCTGTGTAGCGACAGGGCTGTCGCTTAGGGGGCCTTCATAATTTACAGTGCACAGCAAACATGGCTGCCCTTGGCTTGGTATGAAAACAGTTTCCCCATCTTTCCTACGCTGTTGTTTGTACAAACATCGCCCATTTGTTTTGAAAAAGTGAATAGGCATAGAGGAATAGTCCCTCCTGGGCACTTCATTTAGACTGGCTTGACACAGTCCCCACAGCTCCCTGAGTTATGACACCTACTGCCTACCTTAATCGTTTATGTTCCACGCCAAGGCTCCTCAAGCACCGGAGCTTAGGAAAATGTGCAGAGAATGCCCAGGGAAGTCTTTGTAAAAGCAAATCCGACTGTTTCTCTTATTCAAATACCTATGCATGGCCGAGCATTGCTTATGTCAGCCATCCCCAAGCCTCCTTTGCACCTTGGAACCACCGTGAGAGCTTCGTAAATTCTTGCTCCCCCCCCCCCGCCCCCCGTCTGCATCTTAGCAGATGTACAGCTGAACAAGGAAGCTCGGACAGAAACTGGTGCAGGCGCTCATCAACTCACAGTCTGAGGCGCACTGGCCGGCTGCATAAGATACTCCTGACACATTCCAGCTCCCACTGTACTGAGCTGCCTTCCCTCAGCGCACCAGCCTGCTTCAGATCCCAAGCCTACACCTGCAGTGTCCGCTGATGACCACACGCATGAGCTTTCGAGGCTCTGAAGAGACCCGTCTCTTCTGAGGCATGTCGTGCGCCCGCTCCCCTCGCCCACTCTCTCCAGAGGAAGGAAACACCCCCTTCCTTGTCTGCCCTCTGCACCCTTTCTTTGCATGCTACCACATTTGATCTCTACCAAATCTCTCCCCTCCCCCACCAGGCTGCAAGCCCATGAGAGCCAGGAGTGTGAATTAATTGCTAGTCTTTGCAGCAAGGGATCTCTCCCAAAGTCCTTGATACTCATGAGATACTTAGAAACAGTCAAAGAATAAAAATATGAGTTTCTGGAGCTGGGGAGGTGGCTCAGTGGTTAAAAGCACTTGCTGCTCTTTTGAGAGGACCCAGGTTCAGTTCCCGGTACTCACAGTGTCTTCCAACCCCCTGCAACTCCGGCTCTAAGAGATCTGGCTTCACAAACACCAGCAAGTACATGGTGACACACACACACACACACACACACACACACACAAACACCATTAATAAAAAACAAGGCTTAAATATGTATTAATGGAGCTGGAGAGATGGCTCAGAGATTAAGAGCACTTGCTGCTCTTGCAGAGGACCTGGACTCTGTGGTGACTTTCAACCATCCATAACTCCAGTCTCAGGAGATCCTTTCTAACCTCAGTGGGCAACAGGCACGCATGTGGTATGTATACATCCAGGCAGGCAAAACATGTAAATACATCTTTAAAAAAAATAGTTTCTGAAAATTAAACCAAACACCACAATTCATATACCTCTAGTTACAAGAAATCACTTCAAACTAACATACATAAATGAAGAGGTTGGCTGAAAACTGGGGTGTGGAGGGGGGTTCACAAAAGAAATTGACTCAAATTTCTGCTGGCCTAGAATTTCCCAGAATGAAGGGGGTTTAACACATCAGGTGGTGTACACTGGGGTCTCCTGGTGACGTTGCCAAGGGCTGACTCCAGACTGGTCCTTACTAGACCAGCCACAGCAGCGTCAATCATTTCTGACAGCCTTCTTTCCAAAGAGAGGCAGCCGGGAAGCTTCTTGAGGTAAGGACACCCCAACCTGTGTGAATGTGGAGTAAAGACGGGGGGCCTTTCTGAGGGAGCTGTCTTGCTTCTCTGTGCAGCTGTGGACAGATATTACCCCGTGCTCTTATATTCTACTCCGTGTGCATCTTAATTAGACAGTTACATTTTCACATGTAACTTCCCAAGGGCAAAGATTCCCCCTCCCGTTCTTCTGAAGGTGTTCGACAGCCAAGGCTCTCTTTAGAGGATCTGTGCTCAGACTCTTTGTCTGCTGTCTTGGCCTCCATCCTGCCCTGGCTCCTGACTCCCTGACTCTCCTAGTCTGTGTCATCGGCTCACACACTGTGTATACCTCTGTCTGCAGTACCACTATGCTTACCGACCCTGCGTTTCGGTAGCTCGTCCATTTCTCCCGTCTAGGCCGTGGAGACCGTGTTTCCTGTGGATAGCCGAGATGGAGGGCAGAAGCTGCTGAACTCAGGCTGGCCGGACTACTTCTCATTTCAACTTGACAGGAGCTAGCGTCATCTGAGAGGAGGGAACCTCACCTGAGAGAAAATCTCCGTAAGCTAGGGCCCGTAGGATGTCTTAGTGATTGATGGCCGGGCAGCTCATTGTGCGTGAGGACAGCCCTGGGTTTGCGGTCCTGGATTCTATAAAGAAAGTCGGCTGAGCAAGCAATGAGGTTCAAGCCTCTAAGCATCACTCCTTGATGGCCTCCTCGTCAGCTCCTGCCTCCAGGTCCCTGTCCTGCTTGAGTTCCTGGTCTGACTTCCTTCAGTGATGGTCTGATACCTAGAAGCGCAAGTGAAGGAAATGCTTTTGTGGTGGTTTGAGTAAGAATGGCGCACCCACAGGCTTATAGATTTGAATGCTTGGTCACTAGTGAGTGACCACTTGACAGGGATTAGGAGGTTTGGCCTCATTGCTGGAAGTGTGACACTGGGGATAAGCTTTAGGGTTTCAAATATTCAAGCCAGGCCCAATCTCTTTCTCTCTCTCTGTCTCCCACA
Source organism: Psammomys obesus (assembly GCF_907164565.1). Taxonomy (NCBI): domain Eukaryota; kingdom Metazoa; phylum Chordata; class Mammalia; order Rodentia; family Muridae; genus Psammomys; species Psammomys obesus. The sequence continues at coordinate 29,755,046 of NW_026585504.1, read as the reverse complement.
CTCGCTGTGGACCCAGGTACAGAACTTTTGGCTACTCTCCAGCACCATGTCTGCCTTATGCACCAGGCTTCCCACCATGATGACAATGGACTAAACCTCTGTACTGTAAGCCAGCCCCAATTCGATGTTTTCCTTTGTAAGAGTTGCTGTGGCCATAGTGTCTCTTCACAGCAATAGAACATTGACTAAGTTGCTTTTGGTCATGGCATTGTCATGGTAATGGAAACCATAAAGCTAATACCTTAGACAGTCAGGCAGTCAGGCAGTTTGAAGTTCCGAGTTAAACCCAGGACCAGTCACTAGGTCCTAGGCCAGGGCTCTACTCTGAATTACATTGCCACCCACTACTGAGTGCCTTAGAGGGCACTGAACACTCACGTTCTGCATGCAAACCCAGCAAAGTCTCCGCCCTTCTGAGTCCCCCATTCCAGCAGAGGCAGACTCAAAGGTTTAATATCATGTGCAAAGCACACTGTATATTTGAAGGTAATAAGTGCTGTGGGGGACAAGGAAAAAGAAACTAGAGCAGGATGACGAGGGAACGTCTAGACACGATGTCTAGCTGTGTCTAGAAAGTGGCCGACTTGCCTGACAGGGTGATGGTGTCTGTCTGTTTTCCAAGCACATGAAAGGCTGAGGCTGTAGAAACGGGTTTGGGGCAAGGCCTGAGTAACGCAGTGAGACTCTCCAGAAAACGGATGAATAAATAGTGAGTGACTTACCCAGCACATGGAGAGCCCTGTGCGAGGTGACAGAGCGGGTTTTATTTGACCTCCATGAAGGAGTACAAGATAGATGTTCCTACAAGAAAGGGTGGTGCCTGTGTGCGCATGTGTGTGCTTGTGTGTGCACGTGTGGCCTGAAGGGGCTAGAGGCGTTAGGTCTGTTTAGGTTGGAAGGTGGAAGCAAGAATTTCAACTCCAATGGACACTCCAGGCAGAGCAAGCCACACGTCTAGAAGCCTGCAGTGTTGAGGGCAGATGAGGCTGGGGACTGAACTGGCAGGATTCCGGGGAGCTGGGGGAGTGAAGGAGTGGAAGACGAAGCTGCTGAGGAGCACAGGGCCAGGATGTGAAGGGACCATGCCCTGCTAAGGAGTTTGCACTTTACCCTGTAGACAGCCGGAGTCCTGTTGATGATTTTATGCAGGGGGGATGACATGTTTATATTTATTTTGAGGAAGATAATTCTGGCAGATGTAGTGGGGTGGTGAGAGACTGGGCAAGTCACTTAACCTCGCTCTTCCTCCATTTCACCATCTATCAAGTAAGACCCAGTGTATCTGCTCTTCTTACCTCGTACGATTCTGGTGAGGGAGACTTGAGATAAGAGATGTGAAAACACTTTTGAACATATATGGTACTATAAAAGTGAAGGCCAGCCCCGTTGTTATTTCAGCTGGGCTGTGTGTGGGAATGTGGTTTTAGAGGAGTTTGGAGAGTCAAGGAGAGACGCAGAGGAGAGGCCATCGTCCTGTCTCCCTCAGAAAAGAAAACCAAATAATCCTTTAATTTATGGAACCCCTATTGTGGCACTCTACTGCACAAAGAGCCAAAGGGATTTTTGTGGAATACAGAGAAAGCAACCCATGGAGAGCTTGTGGTCTAACTGGAGAGACATCATCTTTCCAGGTTTAAAAACAAAACAACAGCAACAACAACAACAACAACAAAACGAGTACCCATAGCTGGGTGCGGTGGTACACACCTTTGATCCCAGCACTTGGGAGGCAGAAACAGGTGGATCTCTGGTTGCTCAAGGACAGCCAGGGCTACACAGAGAAACCCTATTTCAAAACAATGCCCTCATTCCCAAATTTAAAAAAAAAAAAAAAAAAGTACTCCACCCGGGAAAAGTCCAAGTTGTGAAAATACTATCCAATCCAAAAGCAAGATATGAGAAGGGCTGCAGATTGGAGGAGTTGAGAGACCCTGTAAGAAAGTAAAGACTGGTTGGAGAGGTGGCTCAGTGGTTAAGAACATGTACTGCTCTTCCAGAGGACCTGAGTTCCCAGCATCCCCCCCTCCCCCCGGCAATTCACAATCCACCTCTAACTCCAGTTCTGGGGGATATTATGTTTTTGCCTTCTCTACTCCTGCACACACATGTACAACCTTCCCTCCCCATAAATAGAAAGAAAAAGAGAATATATTTAACTCATTGTAATAATTGAATTGGCCAAATGATACCTCTGTCTCTCTGGAAGAAGGCGAGGAAAAGCCGGCAGAGAAATTAATTTCATGGTTAGGTGCATCGTGCAAGTCATCCTTCCAAAAGTAATGCTCTATAGACAGTCAACCACACTTTGCCTGGCTTTCTGAGTAAGGCTTACTGTATCAATATCTTGGGTCAATGCACCACTGGCTTTTTCTGAGTTAAATGTTGGGTAACGATTGGTAGTAGACTAAATATTTCCTTACACTCCTTCTTACACCCAAGTTTAAGTTTTTTTCTCTTTCTTTAAATTTGCTCATTTGCTCTCTTGTTATTGCAAGCCCTTTAATAAACAGATTTTTGAAGTATTTTTTTTTTTACATTGGATTACCTATAACTTGTATGTTTGCGTGTGGGTGTGTGCGTGTGGGTACGGTTGCCCAAGGGGGTCAGAAGAGGGTGTTGAATGGCCTGGGGCTGGAGTTCCAGGCAGTTGTGAGCCTTATGACATGGCTGCTGAGAACAAAACTTGGGTGTACCCTTAACTGCTGAGCCACCTTCCCAGCCCCTAGGCTATGTAACTCATGTCTGTTGTGTATTTCTTTGTAGATCCAATGATAAGGTACATTTCTGTAAAAGAAGTAGGACCCTTGGAGTTGAAAAATATTGAGAGAGTCATGATGACATAACAAATAGCTTAATAAGTCATATATTAGTTTTGGGGACCTTTAGAAGCCTTTAACTTATTGCATATTTAACTTATTACATGTTTGGTAAATTATCATCTTACTTTAGGTGTTTAGATAGAAATTATGTAAAATTTATTATAATGTTTGCTAAAGCAGGCATTCAACTGTAATGGAAGTTTTGGTTTCTTTAAAAACTCCGTTACGTTATGTAAATATGTTTTTGTTCTAACCCATAGTGTGGGGTTTAGTTGGGCGTTAGTTTGTCCACAGCTGATAATTGTCTCCTGTGGAGCGTGGGCTTTGACAGCTGGTAACGGCCTGCCTTGTGTGGCACGGAGAGGGGCGTGGTCTAGGGCTCTGAGGAGATAAATATGAAAGCCCAGAAAGAGAAAGAGTGGTGTGCGGGGATGGCGTGAGGCTAGTGACAGTTTGGAGAAGATTCCAGACATCAACTCATGACGTGTGTACCAGAGGGAGCACACGCACGCACCCAGTCTCTCTCTCTCTCTCTCTCTCTCTCTCTCACACACACACACACACACGCACACACACACAGAAAGAGAGAGACAGAGACAGAGGCAGGCAGACAGACAAACAAGTTTTAAGCTAAAAGATTTTACTCAAAAGTTTCTATAGGGGACTGGAGAGATGGCTCAGTGGTTAAGAGAACTTAGAGCAAGATCCTGAGTTCAATTCCCAGCAACCGCATAGTGGCTCACAACCATCTGTAATGGAATCTGATTTCCCTCTTCCGGAGTACATAAATAAATCTTTTTAAAAAAAGCTTACAGAAGACATATGAATAATAATTTCAAAGCTCTGAGGCCAATTTACTGTGAGGATGGTGTCAAGTATTGAGAGACAGGTAATTGTTTGGAAAATCTTTAGAGTTTAATGAACATATTCCTAATTTTAACACATTTGTATTTCTTCCTGATAAAATTCTGTCATGGGAGGTGGGTTAAATTTTGCTTTTAAATTTTGCTCCAATGTCAAGGTACAGCAGGGTGTGAATGGACCTAAAGTTTATGGTCTCAAATATGATCAAGATATTTGAGAACAGGTAATAATAAGCATCTATAAACTTGCTAGGATTTATAGTGTGTTTAAATCTTATGTCTAGTCCTAGGATATTAGGAAGCACATTGAGACATTCGAGTAAAACTCATGGAGAATGTAAGATGCACGGAATGGCTATGTAGAACCCAGGTACTTAAATTTCAAATCTTACATTCCCCGCTAACGAGCCCATGGGGAATTCTGGTCTGTGACATTGGACTGCTTATAACTTAAAATGCCCTCAATGTCTGTGCTTGGAATGGTTGCTATTATGATTGCCATGTGGTGGCTGTTGCTTTACGTCCATAGCAAAACCAAGAATCAACCTCTGTTGAAGTAAATAAAAAACAAATGGCTAATAATGTTTTTTATTAACCCTAGAGTTATTATGGTGGTATTCTCTAACCTGCTATTAATGAAATCAATGAAAGGCACAGACACCTGATAGATTTTAGAATAGTCTCATTTCACCCGGGGCAAGGCAGATATTTCCTCCTAAGCTGATACCCAAATACCAAATACCATCTGCTCTAATAATTTCTGTTTGGGCTACTTCCCATCCATAATCCCAAAATACTTGCTGGTGTTCATCTGGCCCAATTTCCTCCATACAAACTGATCTGGCCATGAGCTCCTCTCCGTGCTAACCCACTGAGGCCCTCTCCTTTCTTCCTCTCCTGGTTCCTCTCTTCTTCTCCCAAGATCCTTCTTTCCTCAAAGCCCAAGAACCTTTACCGTGTCTGTCACTGCTGCCCTGCCCAAGTGTAGGCCTTTAAATCAGCCAATCAGGGATAATTGAGAAAATTCCTTATCGTCACAGGTGCTAGTTCAACATTAATAACAACGCCCATGGCAGGGAGGTAGACAGATCTCAAGGCACAGAAATCAGTATCTGAAAATATAGAACTTCCTCCAACAAACCTCAAAGCCAAGAGATAAAAAAATTCAAATGTACATAGTGAAGAAAATAGCATCATGTGCTCCCGTGTCGCCGGTGTCTATTCGGAACAACTATGAAGCAGTACTCAGTGCTCTTCAGTATCTCTATCTTCGCTCCAACTCAAATTTGTTGTTTGAAATTAATCCTAACCATTATATCACTTACCCATAATATTTCTGAATGTCGCTCCAAATGACGAGAACTTGTCTTAAATTTGTCACTGCTAAAGTACTAATTATGAAACTCAATTATAATTTGCATTTCCCTGATGACTAAGGCTGTTGAGCATTTCTTTGTTTCTCTGTCATTCGATGTTCCTCTATTGAGAGTTCTCTGTTTAGCTCTGTATCCCATTTTTTAATTGGATTACTTGATTTGTTGCTTTTTAACTTCTTAAGTTCTTTATATATTCTGGATATTAGCCCTCTGTCAGATATAGGGTTGGTGAAGATTCTTTCCCAGTCTGTAGGCTGTCGTTTTGTTCTGATGACAGTGTCCTTTGCTTTACAGAAGCTTTTCAGTTTCATGAGGTCCCATTTATTGATTGTTGATCTTAGAGCCTGTGCTGCTGGTGTTCTGTTCAGAAAATTGTCTTCTGTGTCAATGAATTCAAGGCTCTTCCCTACTTTTTCTTCTAACAGACTTAGTGTGTCTGGTTTTATGTTGAGGTCTTTGATCCACTTGAACTTTAGTTTTATGCAGGGTGATAAGTATGGATCTATTTGCATTTTTCTACATGTAGACATCCAATTAGACCAGCACCATTTGTTGAAGATGCTGTCTTTTTTTTTCCACTGTATGGTTTTGGCTTTTTTGTCAAAAATCAAGTATCCATAGGTGTGTGTGTTTATTTCTGGGTCTTCTGTTCGATTCCATTGATCCACAATTCTGTTTCTATACCAGTACCATGCAGTTTTCATAACTATTACTCTATAGTACAGGTTGAGATCAGGGATGGAGACAACTCCAGACGATCTGTTGTTGTACAGGATGGTTTTGGCAATTCAGGATTTTTTTGTTTTTCCATTTGAAGCTGAGAATTGTTGCTTCAAGGTCTGTAAAGAATTGTGTTGGCATTTTGATGGGAATTGCATTGAATCTGGAGATTACTTTTGACAGAATAACCATTTTCACTATGTTAATCAAACCAATCCATGAGCATGGGAGATCTTTCCATTTTCTGCTATCTTCTTCAATTTATTTCTTCAGAGACTTGAAGTTTTTTTCAAACAGGTCTTTCATTTGCTAGGTTATAGTCACACCAAGGTACTTTATGTTATTTGTGGCTATTGTGAAGTGTGTAGTTTCCCTAATTTCTTTCTCAGCCCTTTTGTCTCTCATTTCCATAAGGGATACTGGTTTGTTTGTTTTTTTGTTTTGTTTTGCTTTGTTTTTTGAGTTAATTTTGTATCCAGCCATTTTGATGAAGGTGTTTATCAGTTGAAGGAGGAGTTCTCTGGTTGAATTTTGGGGTTACTCACGTATACTATCATATCATCTGCAAATAGTGATACTTTGACTTCTTCCTTTCTGATTTATATCCCTGATCTCCTTTAGTTGTCTTATTGCTCTAGCTAGGATTTCAAGCACTATATTGAAGAGATACGGAGAGAGATAAGATTCTCAGCCTGTGCAGAGAATCTTATGAAAGAAGGGGGAGATAGAAAGACCTACAGGGCACAGGAACTCCACAAGGAGAGCAATAGAACCAAAAAAATCTGGGCCCAGGGTTCTTTTGTGAGACTGATTCTCCAACCAAGGACCATGCATAGAGATAACCTAGAACCCCTGCACAGATGTAGCCCATGGCAGCTCTGTATCCAAGTGGGTTCCCTACTAATGGGAACAGGGACTGTCTCTGATATGAACTCAGTGGCTGGCTCTTTGAACTCAGTGGCTGGCTCTTTGATCACCTACCCCTGAGTGGGGAACAGCCTTACCAGGCCACAGAGGAGGACAATGCAGCCAGTCCTGATGAGACCTGATAGGCTAGGGTCAGATGGAAGGGGAGGAGGACCTCCCCTATCAGTAGATTTTGAGAGGGGCATGGGAGGAGAAGAGGGAGGGAGGGTGGGATTCAGAGGGAATGAGGGAGAGGGCTACAGCTAGGATACAAAGTGAATAAACTGTAATAAATATAAAAAATTAAAATTAAAAAAGAAACTCAATAACAACAACAAAAAGATCTGTTAAAAAATGAGCCAAATGTCTTAGTCGAATCACCAGATATATGGCTAATTAGCATATGATAGGCTGCCCCAGGCCACCGTTGATGGAACTAGAGAGATGGCTCAGGAATTCGTGTATGCACTGCTCTTGCAGAGGAACACAGTTCAATTCCTATCACCTGCACCAGGGCAGCTCACAACCACCTCAACATTTTAGACAGGGTCTCTTCTGGAACCTCACCGCCTGGACTAGATATAACCAGGCTTTCCTAGTTGTCTGCCTTTGTCTCTCTTACCCTACCACAGAATGCTTATCACCACACCTAGCTTTTCATGTGGATGCTGGGGGCTTGAATTCAGGTCCCCGACAAGCATGTTACCAACTGAACCATCCCCTCAGACCTCCAAGAAGACTTTAAAAAATATTCCTGTGCTGATACTTGTGTGGATACAAGTTCTAGGTTGATTTGGACAAATACTGCTCAATCATCTGGTAGTAGTATGTTGAGTTTTGTAAGAAATCACTAATTTTGCAAAAAGGTTGCAATGCTTAAAATTCCCACCTATAAAATTAAAAAAAAAAAGAGTACTCTTATGTCTCTAAATCTTATCAGCATTCTGTGTTGTTAGTGTTCTGGATTTGGGCCTCTGTAAGGTATACAGTAATATCTCATTCTTGTCTTATTTGTTTTTAAGTTGTGTGTGCGTGTGCATGGGTGCTCGTGTGAGTGTTAATGAGAGGCAGAGTTGGAATCCCCAGATACCCGCAGCCACTAGAAGCTATAAGGAAAAAGTAACATTTCCCTGAGGCTTCCAGAAAGAGCCAGTCATGCCAACAGTTGGCATTAGCCTTAGAATTCAGGATTCTGACTTTCAGCATTATACAATAGTAAATTTCTGTTGTTTCGGGCTGTTACGCTTGTGTGAGCTTATTAGAGTAACAATGGAATACACTATTGAATCTATCTGAAAAAAAAGTTAAGTTGGAGGGAGAGTGCCCAGTATATTTGGAGGGTAATAACAGAGAGCAAGAACGCTGGGAATGATAGGAGCCTGCTGGGCTCTGTTGAGCGACTTGTGCTTGGCTGAAGGTGGGAGCATGGTTAACTGGAAGCTGGGCTTCCCTCTTGAAGACAAGCGCTTTGGGAGTCTCTACTGGAAGAGGCCTGATTGTAAGTGGCCAAGCCAAGGCTTGAAGGAGTGTGAGAAACTCCAAGGTGTCTTCAGATGTTGAAGGAAAGGGATTTAGCAGCCTCAGGTGTTCTGCAGAGGCTGTGGAACAAAGACTTTCAGAGTCACTGTTCTTAGTAATGACAAAGACTGTTGGCTGGAAGGTAATGAAACAGCTGTCCTATCACCCAGGGCTGTGGAATTGTTCAAAGGTATTCTTTCGATGGAATCCCGAGACCGGAGTGCCTGGCTGCTGAAAGCAGGCTCCTGTTAGCCGGAGGCAGGGGCTGTCGGCTGCTCTGCTGTGTGCTTTCCACGAGAAGCTGGGAACGGGGCTGCTGACCTAACGCTTCGTAAACTCTTATCTCTGACTTACGGCGTCTCAGACAGACACAGCACACACTGGATGCATTTGGCTTCATGCTTCAGAAGTTTAAGTAAATAACCTTTCCTTCAATTCAGCAGCTATCAGGGAAAATGATATTGTTTTTACTCATCCTAGCGAGGGGAGGCCCATCTGAAGTCCCCACGCTTTCAAGCAGAAAGAACATTTCTGCCAATGAAGCGTGTAGTGCCTTCCCAAGTCGAAGGCTACCTTTTTTTTTTTTTTTAAATCACAGAGAAAAGATGAATGCACCCATCTAAACTTTGTCTGCCCGTTATTTTCCCTAATATGGTCAGTGGCTTCTATAGAACTGAGATAAGAACAGCTTTTGATAATGATGTTGTCTTCTCTTGGATAACGAAAAGTTTCTGACATTTAGGTGAAAAAGTCAGAATGCTTTGTCATATGGGTTGTGCAACATATGAGAAAGCCACAGATTCACATTGGTTCGCGTAGCTGCAAGGGGCCACAGGAAGGTTACTGTACTTAGGGGGAAGAGAAATGGATGTTCCTTAGAAATTCCACCAAGTTCCTTTCATAAAAGTGTATCAATCCCCATTAAAAACACAACTTGATGACCTTGACTTCCTTTGGCAAAATAACGAGAAGAGTCTGCCATGAACTGGACATCAAAGAACCAATAAATTTAACGAGTTGTTTTCAACACTAAGGGCTCTAGCTGGTGGATTTCGCTATTACTGTGTCTGTGGAATGGGAAGAAAACAATCCTGTCTTTCAAGTTTTGCCAAGAAGAATGTGCCCAAGGCCTGTCTTACAAAGAAGTAGGGTAGTGACAGAAGGCTTGCGGCCATTAGGAATGTGCCTCGTTATACCTAGAATCCTCTTGCTAGATGTTTTTAGTTGGATACACTTTCTAGACTCTTCCTTGTTAAATAGTATGGATAATGAGCTGAGTGTGTGGCCTGAGAGAGCTGCCTAGCACGCACAGAGCCTTGAGTTTGAGTCCCAGCATCAAAAGAGCTGGGAATGGATAGACACGCCTGTAAACCTTGTACTCAGAAGGTAGAGGCAGGAGGAACATATACTTAAGGTCATTCTTGGTTATACAGCCAGTTCAAGGCCAGCCTGAGACAGATGGGACAGTTTCAAAATATTGAAAACAAAATTACAGACAAACAAACAAACAAACACTAAGAATGCCATGCTAGGCCATACACTGCCAGATTGCCTTTCTCAGGGAAAATGAAGCTAAGAAGCCAGGGGTCACAGGGGTAAGGGAAGCCTGAAAGACAAGGACCCCGTGCTGAAAGGCAAGATGAGGTAGACAGCCAGGATGGGGTGTCCTCCTCACACCTGTCCATAGAGCATCCAGAGTCTTTCCATTATCTCAGGAGCTGCAAATTCAGAAGCCTTGTCTAGGAGAGACAGCATTTTCCTATCCATGGCCTATTGCTGACAAGCATGATGTCACATGCAGATATAGGATGAATTTTGCTAGAGCCTATGGTTGTTTTTTTGTTTTGTTTTTTTTCAAAATCAAGTAGCCTGTATCTTTATATGTAATTTTCTAATTTTGATGTGTTGGAGCCTAATTGTGATACTGATAAAACATTGTGTAGAACTACACATTCTGCCTTTGGGCCACTTCCTCCTCTATGAATGCTGTCATCACATTGCTGGGCGTCTGGGCAGGGCTTTATAGGATCCAGTGGAAGTGAGTTTGTCATCTGAAGGTAGGTGAGATAGAAGTACTGGGTGATGGCAGCATTTAGATTCACTGGAACACCCATAATTCAGGGCGGAGAATGCAGGTCAATGGTAGTGGCCTTTTCTAGCATGAGTGAGATCCCAGAGTCAGTCCCTAACACCACACACATACCAGAGGATGGGAAAGAAGAGAAAACTTCAAAGTTCCAAAAGCCAGAGTCAGGCTGGGGACTGTCTCCTCAGGTGAGTCGAAAAAGTTGATGTCCATGCAAGCATGAGGACTTAAGTTCAACCCGGAGAACTCATGTTAAAAGTTGGGTGTGGGTTGGGTGGTGGTGGCGCATGCTTTTAGTGCCAGCACTCGGGAGGCAGAAGCAGGCAGATCTCTGTGAGTTCGAGGTCAGCCTGGTCTACAGAGTAAGTTCCAGGACAGCCAGGGCTGAACAGAGAAAATGTCTTGAGAAAGGAAGAAAAGAAAAAAGAAAGAAAGAGAAAGAAAAAAAGAAAAAAGGAAAGAAAGAAAGAAAGAAGAAAGAAAGCTGGGCGTGGTAGTACATGCTTGTAATCCCAGCACTGGGAAGGTAGAGGCAAGATGCCTAGGGCTCACTGGCTATCTTAGCCTACTTGGTGGGTTCCAGGTCAGTGAGAGATCCTGTCTCAAAATAAGGCGCGTAGTACTTGAGGAACATTCCTCTGAAGTTGTCCTTCATACATGTGCATGCACCTGCCACATACGAAGCCAGAAGGGGATACGGCTGCTCTTTGAAGAGTGGGTAGCACATACTAAAGGAAGATATTGGAGCTGAGCATCTGAGGCCGCAGTGGTGAGAGCAAGGAAAAGGCCTTTTGCAGAGGTCCACTGGGGGGCGGGGGTAGGATTGTGCCGCTGTAGTAAGTTTTTGATAGGTAGACGCTTAGTAATGTGAAAAATTCCTCCTTTTTCTTCAGGCTGCTCAGATAGCATTCGTCTCATAATAAGCTATTTAGCATTAAAGATGCAATGTCTAAGCTCTCGTTTCAAACTAATGAAACTCAGAAGCACTGCCACAGAGCACATACCACATGTAAGATATGATTTGTGGCTGGCTGGGTCATCTCTATTTCCCAAATTTCTCTCCCACTTACCATTTTCCTCAGAGATTTATTCCTTGGGTCAAGGAACCGCTGTAAACAGCCTTTTTTGATAGGCACGCAAACCACTCTGAGGATCCCAGGTTACTTACAACAGCCAAGGCCACTTCTGTGGAGCTGTGCTGTCTTCAGAGCGGCACCCAGCAGGTTTATTGGTCTAGAATCCATTGGGAGGAGTCAGCGGGGACACTGGAGTGTTGATGGAGAGGCACGAGAAGAGCCCAGGGCATAGTCAGAGGGCCGAGGAGGTACATCAAAAGACTCTAGGTACCACAGGAGGACTCAGGGCCAAGAGGAGCCTGGGGACTCGGAGAGGGAGAGTCACTAAACAAGCCACCGGAAGGACGTGAGTACAGGGTTATGGCTGCCATCCTACTGGTCTATGACCAGTACTTTGACACTTTCGGAGGCATATTCAGCATGCTCTCCAGGGGCGAAACATTATACCAACTTTTTTTTTTCCCCTGTGGAAAAGTATGGTGAGGCCTGCTGAATTACAGCTAAGAATGTAAGTACTGGGTGCTTTCACTTCTGAACTTTCCTTTACCAATTTATGTCAGGAATTTTTTTTTTAATTTTTTATTTAACTTTTATTAATTACACTTTATTCATTTTGTATCCCCCCCATAAGTCCCTCCCTCCTCCCCTCCCGGTCCCACCCTCTCCCCCTTTCTGCATGCATGCCCCTCCCCAAGTCCACTGATAGGGGAGGTTCTCCTCTTCTTCTTTCTGATCTTAGTCTATCAGTTCTCATCAGAAGTGGCTGCATTATCAGGGTTCTAGGTTATCTCCATGGATAGTTCTTGGTTGGAGTATGAGTCTCTGGGAAGTTCCCTGTTTTCTTGTTCTGTTGCTCTCCTTGTGGAGTTCCTGTCCTCTCCAGCTCTTACTATTTCCCACTTCTTACATAAAATTCCATTCACTCTGCCTGTCAGTTGGCCATCAGGTTCAGCATCTGCTTTGACAGTCTATACTGCAGAAGCTTTCAGAGGCCCTCTGTGGCAGGTTCCAAGGTTGTTTCCTGTTTTCTTTTTCTTCTGATGTCCATCCTCTTTGCCCTTCAGGATGGGGATTGAACATTTTAGTTAGGATCCTCTCTTTTGCTTAGTTGTTTAGATGTACAGATTTTAGTGGGTTTATTCTATTATGTCAGGAATTTAAAGTACTTTAGCAATTAAAGTACTTTAGCAACTGCTAAAAACTACTACCCGAGTTATTGGCAGAAATCGTGTGGCTTTTTTTGACAGTAAAAATAAACATGGAAAATTTGTGGAAAAACTTTTAGCAGAGGAAATTTAAAAAAAAAATTATCTTGGGAGCTGGAGAGATGGCTCAGCGGTCTTCCAGAGGACCCGGGTTTAATTCTCAGCACCCAAACAGCAGCTCACAACTGTTTGCAACTACAGTTCTGGGGATCTAACACCCTCACACAAACATATATACAGGCAGAACACCCATGCACATCAAATGAGAGTCAATAAATTAAAAATAACTTAAAGTAAAATAATTAAAATAATTAACAAATTATCTCTGCATAGCAAATAAGCACACACTCTTAACAACCACAAATAGCGTGAATTCGAAGTTTAGAGTGAGGAGACTACTATTTATTTATTTGTTTGTTTATTTATTTATTTATTTTGGTGTGGTGCTCTTAAGTTAGTCTCAAAGCAAACAGGACGGCAGACACTGGGTGGAAACCTCGCCTGTGAGTTCCCATATTGATCCAGTGGTGCTGATAGTCTTACTTGGTCAAGGTCAGAGAGGCTGTTCCCTGACATTTTGATGCGCAGTTTAAGGAGTGTGGCTGGTGAAGTGATGGTAAGAGGCGACAAGAGGCAGAGAGTAAGTCCCTCATTTTGCCCGACTGCTCACTATTACTGGGACTGTCAGCACACATGCCAGTGAGTATAGATTAGGGGTTTTTTTTGTTGTTGTTGTTTTGTTTTGTTTTGTATAACCTACTGGATATAATAACTTTCCTTGCTAGTTAAAATATATTAATGGTTTTCAGAATTAATTGCATTCCTTTTTCTGACTTCTGTAGTCTTCTGTGTTATTAATAGTTTATATATATATATATTAAGTATAATCCATGTACTATAACATTCCCTTTTTAAAATGTGCACTTCAGTGCTTTTTTTTTTTTCTAGAAAGTTGTGACTATGACTACTATCTGACTCTAGAACATTCTTGTCACCTTTCAAAGGGACCCTGCATCCATTGGCAGCCACTCCTCAGTTATATTTAGTTGACTTATACACTAGCAGCTAGAAAGAAGTTATTTAAGAATAAATCATCAGCCTGGCACAGTGGCACACGCCTGTAATCCCATCGCTCAGGGAGGCAGAGGCAAGAGGATCTCTGTGAGTTTGAGGCCAGCCTGGTCTACAAAGCAAGTCCAGGACAGCCAAGGCTACCCAGAGAAACCCTGTCTCAGAAAACCAAAAGAGAGGGGTTTTCAATATGATGGACTTGTGATTTCTTTGACGGAAAGAACACAGAGAAGTGATGTGACATGATCTCCAAAGCTGGATCATAAAATATCACGCAGATTCCCTTTGCCACTGAATTCCCATGGGCCATTCTGAGGAGTTCGGTCCTTCAAGCCGCATTGCTAGAGAAGTCTCTGGAGAGTCTCTGGTTAACAAACCCGGCCAAGCCTTCCCTGCCTGCTCCCATCCCTGTCAACTTTCCAGTCCACTAGGCCGTCATGGGTCCTAGTGCTGAGCTCATCCTCCAGGTGGCCTCTGTTGATATGACACGGAGGAGCTTTTGGATCTGGTCAAAACCCTGATGTACAATGTGTGATACAATGAAGAGAGCTTTTTTTCTTTCAGGCTGCTTTTAAGATTGCAATAGCAACTTCTGAACTAAGGCCGCACATGTGTCATTTGTCACAACACCAGTCCCCTGGGCTGATGACTCTGGCAGGGCAGGTCCCCTTTCTCCCTCCAAGTGCTGATGGGACAGTCCTTCAAAGGGAAACCTTCTCCTTGGAGCTTGCTCCTCTGTCCCTCATCTCCTTCCATTTGTTTGTTTGTTTTGCCTGTTGTTGCTAAGGCCTTTGAATTGTCAGGCATTGGTTGTTTTGATCTCTGAATGACTGAAACAATCTGACCCAAGGCTTATGCGAATGGATTTGGAAGTTTTACAAAAAAAGTAATATCTTGAAAATTCCTTCCCCTCACATGTACCCAGTGAACAAATGTTCTTGAAGTCTTTTATTAAATTGGATCTACAAAGTTAAGTAGGAAATTGAGGTCATTGTCCTTGATCTTTTCCCTTGAAAAATGCAGAAAATGGAAACAGAGAGATATCAGAAAAATGAAAACTTTAGTTCTCTGGTTTTCTAAGTTAGGATACCTTTAATCCAAAAAAGAAAAGAAAATACTATGGAATACTGCCCACCACACTAAGTTCTGAGCTAATGGATTATTTTTAAAATTTGGAGGAAATCTTTATTCATATCTTGGCTGAAGGCTTCAGAAGAATCATTTCCAGTGACAGACACCCTATGGACGAGGCAGGAAAAAAATCAGGTGTCAGAGAACTAAGTCTCCAGACTCGGGAATATGTAAGATGAAGTCCTCATTTCTTTTTACCTTTCTAAGAGAACACAGCTATGCTCTGACATCTACCAGAGGCATAGCTTGGCATCTCCTTTCCTCCCTAACATTACAGACATGTAAACTTCTCAATGATGGTTGATGAACCATCTGAATGCATATGGAGGGATGGGGTCAAGACATGGGAAGACAGGGGGAGACAGGGCTGGACTGAAAATGCACAGAACAATCTTAAGACAGCACAAAGATTAAGTCGGCGATGCATTTACTGCTAATCAGTTAAGGATAGGCGGCTTTTCCTCCACTCCTGTTCCTAATTGCATTTCCTGAAGAAGGGGCATTAATGTGTGCTTGTCAGAGTTCCTAAACTGTTCTCAGGAGGGCTTTAGAGCATTTTTAGACTCTCCACTGGCCCTAAAGGAATGCCATTGAGGGCCAGGATAAAACTGGGAGGAACCTTGATTTCATGCAAGTCACTGCAGGGCCGGCAGCACTTGGCTTCAAACAGGATCTTAGGGATGCAGAATTTATGTCCCCACATCAGATCTCCTTAAGCAGAACCAAAGAGTCCAAGTGTTGGGCCATTAAGCCTGAGAAGCAAAGGTAACCCCCTGCGCTGCGCCACGTTTGGAGGGAACTGGCTCTGCCTACGATGATGTAACTATCACTGTAGATGCAGGTAAGAAGGATTTTAAGTTCCATTCCAAAGAGGGAAAAACATTATACACTGAAGTCAAAACAAAGCCTACAACACAATGGTGGTAAAAGCAAGAAGAACAGAGATGCTTTAGTGGGAAGAACTGAGCATCCAATTAATATCAAGGAAACAGTGGGGGAGGGAGATGAAGATGTTTATATGGCACAGATAAGACCTACTGGACTGAGGCAGTGGCAGCCTCGGGGATTAGGCTATAGTTTCTGTAAACAAGGAAAAGACTTTCTGATCATGTTAAAACAGTATTGCATGTGGATGCTTTGGAAGAATTGTCTTTCGGGGATGCACCCACACGTGGAGGTCAGAGGTTAACGTCAGATGTCTTCCTCAGTTAGTCTCCACCTTGGTTTCTTAGACAGGGTCTCTGACCGTGCAACCTGGAACTCACACATTTGCACGGAGTGGCTAGTCATCAAACTCCGGGGGGACTCTCCTGTCTCCGTCTTCCTAGAGCGAAGCTCACAAACACACATGACCATGCCCAGCTTTTTACAGGGGATCTGAACTCAGATCCCCAGGCCTATGTGGCAGCGCTTTAGGGACTGGGCCATCTCCCTAGCTCTCTAGCAGAAAGCAGGAAGTCTGTATAAAAACTCTAGCATCGAGGTATTTGTTTGTTTGTCTTAGCACAATTTTGTTTGAAGCATGGAAAACATATTTTCAGACTGTTGTAGCAGGTGTTTTTCTTAATCTTTTTTTTTTTTTTTTTAACCAGAAGAACTGCTGAGTTCAGAGGAAATGAGTGCACTTTTATTTAAATTTCCTGAGATTAGAGGAAGAACATATTGCCAAACAATGCCTCTTCACTTCAAAACCTCGGCCCATAAATTATTGGAGGATATCTTATTAAAAGTCTGTAAAGTTTCCTATTAAGAACGGTTGATTGCAGTCCAGACCATCATGGCTTTGGTGCTTTCTCTGAAATACCACAGCTGTCGGGAAGAAATATACTTTCAGACAAAAGGTTTTGTTTCCCTAGCAATAAATTATTTTAGTGATATCTCAAGATAGATAAAACTTTCACTTATGTTTGAGTGAAGGGAGATCCTACTGATAACTTGTTTTAAAAAAATCTATAAAAAGAAAACGAGAATGTGGACGTAGATAGCAAATTAAATGAGACTTCCTTTAAGTTGAGCGAAGCAATTCTTTGTAAAGCCAGCAAAGATTATTATTATGGATAATGAAATGATTTACTGAAAAACATGGAAGTGACATTCAGTATGACCACATCTCAGCACAGCATCAAGTTGGTATTTTCAACTTTGACCTTGGAGCCATCAAGAAAAAAGAAAACCCCTACTCTAATAATATTTTATGTAAATTGCTGGAAAAAAAATCTCTCCATAGAATGTTGTGAGACTTAAGAAGAGGTAGGAAATGCCTTGTTTGTGGTGCTGATGTAATATCCCGCTGATGACATGGCAGACAAGGTCTTCGACACAAAGCTATGCGCCCAGATCCCTGGCCCCTTTCCCTCCTCAACCCCTTTGTCTTTAAAAAGAAGGACTTTTCTTACCAAAGTCATAAGAAAATGCAGTCTGTCAAACACATTTGTTTTCAGGATTGCAAATATTCTTTTACTGCCTGGGAGTAATGGTGGATACCAAGGAAGTTGCTAAAGACTTTTAATTTATTTTCTATGAACCTTTTCAGTGGACATTGGACTCATAAAACATTTTGTAAGCCAAGTAAATGGCTCATAGTTCCCTCCTCTCCTTTCTCTTTCTCTCTCTCTTTCTCTCATTTCTTGCTCTTATTTTTCCTTTAAAGCTAGTATAAGACAGTGATAAAACACTGGTATATTTCCAGAGTGGTGTTAGTTAAGAAAGATCTCATCTATCTTCCACCCAGTCCCTGAAGAGATTCTCTTGATTGCTGGTAAAGCCCCAAACTCTATTTAAGTTCTTTGTTTGTGGTTCCTGATGTGAGTTGTTTTGATCTGTTCATTTCTCTGTTTGTTTACTTTGGTTCTTTTGGCAGAGAGGAGGATGAGGCCTCTACTACCAAGCTACACCTCATCCCATAGGTTTTGATTTTGACAGTGCATAGAGCTGATTCTGGGAGGGTTATATTGCAACTTCACAATGATAAGAGCTAAGTGGTCCCAAAGCTACAGGACGCTGAAACAATACTTGCGTGATAGAGAAATCATAATTATTCGTCAGTTGGAACTTAGAAATGACAGAGTTGTGTCAACATGTCACTCTTGCTCTTTCAGAAATACAAACAGAAAACCAAAAAACCAACTAACCAAACCAAACCAAACCAAACCAAACCAAACCAAACCAAAACAAAACACCCTAGCTAAGTATGGGTGGTGCATGCCTGTAACCACAACTCTAGGGGCTTGAGGCAGAAGGAATAATACAAGTCTGAGGTCAGCTTATACTATGTAGTTTGACTTCAGTCTCAAAAAACAAAACAAAACAAAATAACAAAACAAAATATAAAAGCAGGCAACACTTCCTAAACAAAAAGGCTCTTTATAACTTTTAAAAATAAAGATGGCCAGGCAGTGGTGGCATTCTCCTTTAAGCTCAGCACTCCAGGAGAAGAGACAGGTGAAGCTATGTTAGTTCGATGCCAGCGTGGTCTACCGAGGGAGTTCCAGTACATAGTGAGACACTGTCTCAATAAAATACATACACACATACATACATACCTAAATGTAGTAGATCTCAAAAATACATAAGCTGCAAGCTCCTGCCTTTAAGTAGAGTATCCAAAACAAAAATGATCAAGACCATCATTGCATATTATTAGCAGGCTTCTGTTTGAACAGCTTTACTTTGCCTCCAAGAGTCTGCATGCAGTGAGTACATGCTGCCTTCTGAGACCCGCAGTTGTTAAAATGCCATTAATCATGTAAGCCAGGTCACAAGCAACAAAGGCCAATGAGAGGTCAAAGTGCACAGGTCCAGTCATTCATCAGGTAGAAATGGGCTACATCTCAATATTTTGTAAAATACCCTTTTATGAAGAAGCTATCGGTCATTGTATAGGTTGGTGAACTCTGATTATTCCTTGAGACAAAATAAATGATGACAGCGAATCAAGAAACACTATACGGGTTTAGATTTTTGCAGGACCACCAGGGCTTGAACATACGTTTTCAATTTCTGGAAGGATGTGATTATTATGTGGGAATGTCTTCCTGGCTAAGGAGAAAGATATGTCAAAATCGCTTTGCCTCCGATAAACAGATTAGGATCAATTGGTTAAGGCAATCGCAGAGCTGGTAGCACTAAATACTGTGCAGGTCATGGTTCTCCGCTGGCTTTCGTGATGGTTCAAATGAGCTTTCCTACACAGGTCCAAAGTGGAACGCTGTGGATGGCGTTCCACTTGTTTAATTGCATCGACCTTACAACCAGTTTTGGACACTGCTTGTGGATGGCTCCAGATACATTTATGCATTTGAAAACTTCCAGGGGCCTCAATCCTTCCAAACCCAGAGAGGCAAGCCCTCTACTTCTGACTGTGTGTGACCCTGAGTTTAATCAAAGAGCTCATTAGTCTCTGAGTTTCTTTTTTTTTTTTTAACAGTTTTATTGAGATATGATTCTCTTACAGCCCACCTATAGAGAGTATAGTTTGATATGTTTCACATAGAATGGTATCGCCATCATCACAATCAAGTCTGGAGCATTTGCATCATCTCCAAAAGGAAATTTCCCCCCTCCCAGTGCTTGGCTTAGACAACCACTACTTTTTTCTCTTTAACATATATTTCATACAAATGTAATCACAGTATAAATGATATTGGAAGGACAGCTTTCTTTTAACATAGTGTTTCCAAATCTCATCCACCTGTAGAATGTATTAACACCTCATTTTTAACAGCCAAGTAGTATTCCATTATATAGAGACACGTGTTTTGCTTGTCCATTCATCAGTTGGTGGAAATTTGAGTTGTTTCCTTTTATGGGGGAGCCAATGTGAATAACGCTATGGCTATTGACATATTTGTACAAGTTCATATACGAATCTTTTTTTTTTTTTTTTTTTTAGGTATCAAGGAGTAGAATTTTGGGTCACGCTGTGACTCTATATTTCATGTTTTGAGGAACTGCTAACTTATTTTTCAAGGTGACTGGCTCATTTGCATCTCCACAGGAAATGTTGGGACAGTCCACCTTCCCTTATCCTTGGTTAAACGTGTTACTACAGGTTTCTTGCTCGCACTCTCAGAAGCATCCGCGCTGCTGTTACAGTGACAGAATTATAAAAAGTTCCCTGTAAAAAGACCCTGAAAAAGCCATTATACCAGGAGTTTTCACTTGGTAGGAGGAATTATTTTTAATAATTAATCAGGACATGTATTTAACAGACATGCCATCTGAACTTTCATTTTGTCAAGAGTTTCATATCTTTCGGCACCAGAAAGAAAGAGAAAAAAACAAAAAGACTAAGTCCACTTCTAGGATTAATTGCACGCCCAACCCCCATTCTCATAAATTCCACTGGAAAAGAAGGTATTTGTAGCAGTCATGGTTAGGAGAATACAAGATGGGCTACAAATTCTGGCGTCCAGTGAACAGAGACACTAGAAAAGGTCCCCTAGCAGGTCTTTCTGAAGGTGTGTCAGTATTGTGACATTTGTCAGTTACACACAGTTAGTTGACTTTAAAGAATTAGCCAATCGGGGGTGCTTTGATTCTTTCTTCCTTTCCTTCTTCCCTTTCCTGTACCGGAGCTTGAACAGAGGGCTTCCCGCATGCTGTGTGAGTGTCTCTGGGTCTTTAAGTTCATTTTAGTCGCGCTAGAATGCATACCACGCCTGGCTGAGATGCTTGGATCCTAAGAAAGCAGTCGTAGCTTTTCCCTCCTGTAAATGGACCAGGACTTATTGAAATATTTCCTGCCTTTTGGAGATAGAGCTCCCAAGCTCCTGCACGATAATCAATGTTGCTCCCTTGCACTGAAGAGCTGATGCGCTGCCAGCTTTGGCCCTGTGGAGACCCAGGCAGGAATGATCTCGAGACTGTGTAAAATTGATGCAAAGCAGAGCAGGCTTCACTTAGCAAGGGGCTCATCCGGAAGACTCTTATGGGTCCACCAAACAGGGACATTCCAGAAACTCAATTTATCTGTCTTAAAAGGTTAAGCTCGTGTGTTGACCCTGCCAAGATTGAGACCCACGCTCCCGCAGGCTGCATGAGTTGAGACTCAGGGCTTTCTTTATCCCCGCAGCCTGATCCTAAGCCTGCTGTGTCCCTATAGGAATTTCTCTTCCCGTGTGAGACTATGCAGTATGGATCTCTCTTAGCTAAAGAGCAAATTCCACCATAATGGGAAGACTAGAGGGAATGGCCGTGACAAAAACGGCATGTTAGACTTCAAACACAGAAACCAAGGGCAAAAAAATGGCATGGTAAGGAGAAAGCTTACCAGGCCAGATCCTGTGGCTCACAAGCCTTGCCATCTTAAGAGTCAATAAATATTCTGGATACCAGATTCTCTCTGAATTTTTTTTTCTTCCATTGCTGAGGACTGAACCCAGCGCCTTGTGCTTGCGTAGGCAAGTGCTCTCTACCACTGAGCTAAACCCTCGACCCCATACCAGGTTCTTTTTAATAAAATTAGAGTCTTGTTAGGTGGTGGCTAGTGACTTGGACCTCCAGACTTCTGTTCTCCAAAGCAAAAGTCTGACGGGGTGAAGAAGTTCATGGTGCTGCCCGCGTGTGTCTGGGCTGTGCTGCAGAGCTCTGCCTGCTGGCCTCCTCACGGCTCATAGCATAGCCTCGCTTTATGATCCAGCCGGTTAGAATAGCGTTAGCAATCGAGCATTTCCTATGCTGTGTTTGGTCACACTCACCCCTCTTCCAACTCCTTCAAGATCCACCCCACTTCCCCTACCCACCCAACTTTTTGCGTATTTATTTATTTATTTATTTATTTATTTAATTAATTATTTATTTATTTATTTTAAACCTTCCAAGCTGCCCATATACTGCAGTGTAATCCAACAGGGGCCACACCGCTAACAAAACGAGCTTCCTTTCTCCCGGTGGCTACCAATTACTGCTAATTCCTCAGGAGGGGTGGGACTTCATGCCCCCCTCTGTGTTCATGGCTGGGATTACGTCTAGCTTGAGCTTTTACAGGATGTGGATACCGTCCATAACTGACACTTTTTTTTTTTTTAAATTCTGAATCTTCAGGATTAGAAAACTGAGGCTAACTGACGCCCCCAAAGTCATGCATCTACTAAAGAGAAGCATCCAGGGGGAGAAGCACCCCGATCATGGCTTCTACAGTCTAAAGCCCATGCTGTCCCCCACCTCACATCATGGCTTTTATTTTAGGGTTAACACATCTTGAGGAACCATTACAGGCAGATTCTTATTTTATATATTCACTTTATGTCCTGATCATAGCCCCCCTCCCTTCTTTCCTGCTGGTCTCTCCCTCCCACACTCTTCTCATTGTTTCCCTTCCCCTTGTCCTCAGAAAAGGGGTGCACCGCCCCCCCTCCAACCACCCCAGCACATCAAGTCGCATCAGGACGGAGCTCCTCCTCATCCCCTGAGCCCAGGCAAGGCACTCCAGTTAGGGCGAAGTGATCGAAAGCAGGCACCAGAGTCGTCATAGACAGCACCGGCTCAACTTCGAGGGGACCCACATGAAGATCAAACTGCCCATTGGTTACATATGGCGTAGGGGGCCCACGTCCAGTCCACGCATGCTCTTCGGTTGGTGCTTCCATCTCTGTAAGCCCGCACGGGTCTAGGTTAGTTGACTGTTGGTGTTCTTGCAGAGTTCTTCTCTCCTCTGGGTCCTTCTAGCTTTCCCTCCCGCTCCTCCATAGGACTTCCTGAGCTCCTCCTACTTAATGCTTGGCTGTGAGTCTCAGCATCTGATTCAATCAGCTGCTGGGGGTGGGGGTGGGAGCAGCTTTCAGAGATCACTTAAGTTAGGCTTCTG
The DNA here is from genome assembly GCF_907164565.1 of Psammomys obesus. Lineage (NCBI taxonomy): Eukaryota > Metazoa > Chordata > Mammalia > Rodentia > Muridae > Psammomys > Psammomys obesus. The sequence continues at coordinate 29,732,468 of NW_026585504.1, read as the reverse complement.
TCTGTAAACATAGCAGCGTATCGCTAATGCCATCGGTTTTTGGTTCTCTCCCCTGGGGTGGGACTCGGGTTGGGCGAGGCATTGGCTGCTCTACCTTTATCTCTGCACATCTTGTAGATAGGGTAAATTTTGGGTCGACGGTTGGGTAGGTGGATTGGTGCTCCTCTCCCACCACTATAGGTCCTGCCTGGCTCGAAGGTGGTCTCCTCAAGTCTCATGTCCCCACTGCTAGGAGACTCAGCTAGACATCCCCACGTCCTCCCCGCAGCCTACCCTGTCGCAGGCCTCCAGCTTGCCCCCTTTACAGGCAGATTCAAAGACCAGTTTCTTACACGAACTGCTTCATACCTAGACTGTCCCATTTGGTGCCACAACTGGTCTCTTGCCTGCTAGCGCTCCTCCCTCTGATTGTGGTCCCATCTCTCCTCTTTGCCCCTCACTGGCTAGGTTCTTAAAAGCCACTCTCTCTCCTCCCACTTTTTCTGCCATCTGCCCTCTAAACCTCTTTTCTTGCTAAGGCTCTTAGCCAGCGGTGGACTCCAGATCCTAGCTATAACATCCTTCTCCAAATCAGCCCCAATTCACCACCCCCCGTCATTTCTGCACTGTGTCGATAAGACCCCCACGGCAACGGCCAATTGTAAAGAGCACACGGTGATCTGAGGCTGGCCCACCCCACAGAAGTCTGAGGCAGGAAGAGAAACAAGGAGCGAATGGAATCTGCAGCGCTGTCGGAACTCAAAGGAACTGCATTCCGCAAAGAGAAGATGAGCTGTGCGCAGGGAGCCAGCCCTTCCTTGTTATCACAGCGGTGGCCCCGTGCCGGTAGAATAGGTTACCCACCGCAGGTCCAGCCCGTGAGAGGTAAACCACCTGGGGTTTGCTCACCTGGTACAGGTCGATCTCCATTTCAGAAAGCAGCAGACCCTGATGATCTGACTGTGATAGCTTCGCTCCCGAAAACACCTGCAAGGACAGGAGTTCAAGGACTCCTTCCCTTTGAATTTGTGCTTCATGCCGCATCCTTCACACACTTGCAGCCAGAGACATAAACTACTTTAACCCCGAAAAATGGTTTCTTGGTCACTCATATTTCTCAGAGACAGAAACTGAATTTTTCCTGGGATCCTCGGCCTCTAAAAGCTTGAACATTTCTCCTAAACTGTTCTCGTTTATAACTCGTAAATTACAGATTTTATATACATTCTACATACAGAGCATAGTATACCATTAACAAAAATATAAAATCTATTGACACCTTTTGACAAATAATTGCTATTAAAAGTAAAAGATTAGAGGAGCCAGAGAGATGTCCCAGTGGTATGGGGACTTACGCTGTTTCTGAGGACCCAGAGACCTAGGTTTGGCTCCTGGCACTGATGTGGCTGCTCGGTTTCCGGGTGTCCGGCACCTTCTTGTGGCCTCTGCAGGCACCAGGCACACGTGGTGTACATACACACATTCAGACCAAACAGCCACACGCACAATCTTAAAAGTAATCAAAGATTAGTAAGCCAGAGTAGCTTTAAAAAGACTTAGCACGCGTGTGTGTGCACGCACTCACGCACACGTTGATTTAGCTGCGAGCGCAGCTCTGTGAGAAGGCGCTTGTTCTGCAGGAGGTCTGTCTTCCCCCCCACCCCCACAGTGGCAAATGAGCAGCTTCTAAAATCGGGTTTATATAGACACCGACGGATATTACTCACCGACGGATATTACTCACTAGACCGAAACAGTGCTTTTGAAACAATTCCTGTCTGCATTTTCTTTAAAATGTAAGCACCAAGGAATTTTACCCCAAGACCGAGTGAAAACGTCATCTAATACTTGAAACTTCCAGACTCCACGTTAAAACACTCAATTGAATTAAAAAAAAATATTAAGTTGGGTTACAACTAGAGGTTTTTTTGTTTTGTTTTGTTTTGTTTTTGTTTTTTTTGTTTTGTTTTGTGTTTTTCCACCAGGCATGAGGCTCGGACCCTGAACCATACTAGGCAAATTGACACTCTAGCGCTGAACGGTATGCTCGGCCCTCTGTTTACTTTTCGTTTTGAATGTGGGTCTCACCACATTCCGGCTTGCCTTGTGCTCACTATAGAGTCAGGCTGGCCTTGGACATTGATTCTCATGCCTGAGCCTTCAGAGTGACTGGGATTGCAGGCTGTCACACTCACCGTTCCATGGCTGTGAAGAGACACCGTGACCAAGGCAGCCTACGAAAGAAAGCATTTGGTTGGGAGCCCGACTACACCTTCAGAGGGTCACGGCAGCAGGGGGGCGGGCATGGCGCTGGAGCAGAAGCTGGGAGCTTACTTCTGACCCACAAGCACAAGGCGTGAAAGCGAGACAGAGGGGACAGGGAGGGAGGAGGAGGGAGTGGGAGCCTGCCCTCCTCGACCCCCCTCCTGCAGCGGCTCCACATCTAATGTTTCCTAAGCAGTCCACCAACCCAGAACCAAACATTCAAACCTACGAGCCCAAGAGCGTTGGTCTCATTCAAACCACCACCACACGGGGCCATTAGTGCAAGCTCAGATTATGTCTTTTAATCTTGTAAAACCTTGTGCTTCCGCTAGTACAGTAATTCCGTTTTTAGGATGCAAAATTTAAGATTAACCACAGCTGCTCCTCTTCCATTTACATAGTTACAGTGTATTCTACAAACCCGCTGTGTTCAGAAAGACTTGGGGATAGCAATGTTCTTATTTCTGAACACCTTTGTGGATGTTTCATTTGCAACAATTATTTGTACTGTCACATACTTTATATTTTACCAAATCCTTGAAGAGTGTATTATCTTCATTCCACTTATGGAAAATATCTAACTGGCAAAAACAGTCCTCACTCTTAAGGTAGGCTCAGTTGGTCTGCATAGAAAGAGATCAGCTGTTTTATGGTCTGTTTGGCTCCTGGTTATGCGAGTGTGTGCTTTATTTAATGACATCATAACGGAGCTGGCTTTTCTGTTAATGTTCGCATTTCTCGCCTTTACAGCTTCTTGTATCCTGCTGGCATTTCTGAAGGGCAATTATTGTCTGGAAATGGGACATCAGAATGAAATAATTTCATCTAAAAACTAATTTCTTCTTAAATTTTCATTACCATATGCCTTATTGAATCTGCTACGACTGGGGAAGGAGGCAGTGCAGCACTAAGGCGCAGTTGGTAATTCGCCGGCATGATTAAATGGGAGTGCTCCTGTGGTTACAGCGAAGAGATGCTCAGCGGAAGTCTTCTGAGTAAACTGATGACCAGTAGGAAAACCCTGAGCGCATGCCTGACTGGTTGCTAGAGTCCCACTCACCCGTGTCTAACTCAGAAAGCTCTTGGAAGTATTTCTGATTCTTCCCACTAAAAAATGGATACCTGCAAATTCCAGGTGTCCGATTCCTGGCACTGTTCTAGAGTGCTTACAGTTGCTATAAAAATAAAAAAGTGCTGGGGCCAGCAGGACGGCTCAGGGGTGAAGGTGCCTGCCTCTAAGTCCCCTGGAAGGAGGGCACCGACTTCCTCTAGTTTTCCCCGACTTCGACATGAGTTTGTGCGCCCACACACCTATATGAAAAAAAAAAGTGTGTAAAGTTCTCACATAAACACAGAAACCTGAGTTAAGCATTAAGTTCAGAGACTTAGCTGATGGGCTGAGGAGTTGGCGCAGTCAGGAAAGTGCTGGCTGGGTAAGCAGGAAGACCAATGACAGGTTCCCCAGCAACTCCCATCCCGGGGAAATGGAGGTAGGCAGATGTCTGGAGCTCATCAGTCAGGCAACCTAGCTGAATCCATAAACCCTAGGTTCAGCGAGAGACCCTGCCTCAAAAAATAATGATAAAATAAGGTGGAGGGTGACTGAGGACACATGGATATGCACAAAGATTGATGCAGAGAACAGAGAAAGACTTCATTCTTTAGTCTCCCAAGAGCACAGGTTAGGCATTTCTATGGTTGCTGTAGAAGCCTTTGACTTTAAACAACCAATTTCAAATCCTCAGTGCAAGGGTGGAATCTCTGTCGGCGTTTGGCTTTTCTTTTGTGACTGGGAAGTATTCACTTTTTACCTACTGTCACTGTGACCCTGCAGCTCAGAGGAGCTTCTTTTCTTTTCTTTCTTTCTTCTTTTTTTTTTTTTTCTTTTTTAAGACAGGATTTCTCTGTGTATCCTTGGCTGTCCTGGACTCTCTAGACCGGGCCATCCTCGAACTCACAGAGATCTCCCTGCCTCTGAGTGCTCACCTCTAAACAAGATATCAGGAAACACCCACCCAGAGAGGGCAGAAAGACTGGAAGAGCCAGAGCTCAGGGGGTCGGCTACCAACAGCGTCTCCTGGACATGACGGGCGATTGTGCTCGCCAACTCCCTGCAGCTGTGGTCTCCTGTAAACGACCTGCCCACGGTCACTCTAGTTGATCCCAACATGGATGCTGGACACACACAGAGCCCCACGCTTAGGAGAAGCCAGTGGTCGCTGGGAGAGAGAGTCAAATTTCCTCAGGTGGAGCCTCAGGTAGGCTGCCCAGGATAATTTATCTCCGTATGCTTACACACACACACACACACACACACACACACACACACACACACACACA